>NC_064639.1:921560282-921733540 GCF_023864345.2 Schistocerca serialis cubense
ACAATCGACAATCACACCAGCGATATATATTGAACCATCACAGGTTAGCCACAACACATACTTTATCTCACATCACTAAAATGTACCTGATGAACACGGGCGTTAATAATAACACCATTTGACAGCAGTTTAACAGCGCCACAGTGGGTCACGCCCATGTAGAACACATTTCAAAAAAAAAAAAAATTAAAAATGGTTGTAGTCTTCGGAATTGAATAAATTATGTATCTATTAAAAGGTAATAGTCTGCAGATTCAAAAAACGCAAAAAAGTAAAAATTGAACTTTTCATGATTTTGAGCCTTTCCGGAGCCCCTTAAACCTAGCTAACCTAAGGACATCACACACATTCATGCCCGAGGCAGGATTCGAACCTGCGACCGTAGCAGTCGCGCGGTTCCAGACTGAAGTGCCTAGAACCGCTCGGCCACCGCGGCCGGCGAATGTCGTGTGAAACCTCCTGCTCAGGAATTTTCTTCTTCTTCCAACACTCTCGTCCTTCAGCGTCCTCAGTTTGCTGCCATGTCGTTTTTCATTGGTAGACTCAAATTGTAACGTCCCCCCGGTGAGTAATCGGTGCTGGGTAAAGCCTCTGGGCAGCGATGGAGTGCAGCGCGCGAACCCTGGCCGCGTTCCCACACCGTCACCAGTTGCGGTTCGAATCACTGCCGACGGCAAGTTCGCTATCAGCTTAAACGCCGGATTCTGGTGAGAAACTGCTGAAAATGTGTCCGTGTCCTTTCTCTGCGTTCCTGTGTCGCCAATAAGGCTGAAGCTTACCAGAAATTCCGTTTGTTGGTAACGGGAATTCCTTTAAGCATGCCGTCCAAGTATATGACGTCCTCGGGAAATTGGTGGGAGACACCTTTCAGTGTGAAGTGCAGCAGTTGTAAACCGTAGCTGGCCGTTTTCTGTGATTTTAGGGAAGGTGTCATTGTACAAGACCGCACGTAGTTAGAACCCTTCTGTTCAGAGCATCATGGTGAGAAGTACCACTATACAATACACGCATTTTTGTGTGTTTTACAGTGGTAAATTGGGGACTGTGTAAGAGCTTAGGCCATATTGGTTTTGGTCGGTGTGTTGTATGTGATCGTAGAGGTAGGAGCTGAGTAACATGGATCTTGTGGATGGGAAACATATCGTTCATTTGAAAAAGTGTTTAAAATGTTTAGTGTGACCGATCTAGAGACAAGTAAGATTTCTTCATATGCTCCCACAGACTTAGCGAACTTTTAAGTTTTTCTACATTAGCTTTTGTTTACTCTAACTCTGAACTGCAGCATCGTGTTCAAGACTTTGTTAATTCCTGTATGAGTTGGAGGAGGTCATAATATTTTCTGCAGCAAGTTACAAAATAACAAAATAAAATAGTTGAACTACGAAAAATGGAGAAGCGTATCGTATTAGAACATGTGAAATAAACAATTTATTTAGTAAATTATAGTCATAATGTGTTGACGGCTTTTATTTTCTACCAGCCATATAGTAGCGCTAATTCAACCAATTTTCACGAAACACCACAACAGTAATCACGTGACATGACAGGTATATGGCCGTCTCGTATAGTTTCCTTCCAGATTATTATCTCTCAGGCCGTACACATTCACCCAGCTCACCAGTGTAATGTTAATAACGACGATACTACCGTAAGAACAATACAACACCCAGTCCCCGAAAGGAGAAAATTCTCGAACTCGAGACCCTTTGCTCGCAATCCGGAGCGATGACCGTGCAGCTACAGAGGCGGACACCGGCTGAGATTGACCAGCATATCAAACGAAGCCTTTCCATCAACAAAAATTAATACCATCCAGTACCAACATTGGCGCATGATAAGGAACTCTCCGCCAGCATCTCCCCTCCATTCCCGGCCGAATGCTGGGCGTGAAAATTCTTTCCAGCACCAGGAATTGAACCAGCTGAGTCCGAGTTGGTCAACACCGAACAGGCGTGTGTTGGCGACCTCGGCTGTTGTGGTGAGAAACTACCTGCATGAAACTTTAAGTGTCTTGGGGAGTGGTCAAGACATGAATAAGGGCAGTTTGGTTGGTTGGTTGATTTGGAGGAGAGGACCAAACAACGAGGTCATCGGTCCCATCGGATGAGGGAAGGATGGGGAAGGAAATCGGCCGTACCCTTTCAAAGGAACCATCCAGTCATTTGCCTGAAGCGATTTAGGGAAATCACAGGAAACCTAAATCAGGATGGCCGGACGCAGGTTTGAACCGTCGCCCTCCCGAAAACGAGTCCAATGTTATAATCACTGGGTCACCTCGCTAGGTAGGCTGTTTGGAAGATGCTTTATACAGTGTTAGATTTGTTATATTATCCAGATCAAAAAGCTTATTTATGTTAAATGCATTCCTTACTTATAATTAATTCAGTAACATGTAGAAATTGCCATTAACAAAAAAAAAGGAAAAAAAAGGATTTTGTGCAACAGATATAGGAATGTAGTTAAAGTTCAAGGTGTTTAAAAATAAACATATTTCGTACGCATGTATTTATTTAACTTTAAGACATATAATATGAAACTTGTGACATATTCACGAATCTCTCAAGTTTAGTTTACAGATGTTCAATATGCCCTCCGCCAGCGACACAAATAATATCACATCGATACTGAAATCCCTCCCTCACTTCGGTGAGCATGTCCACTGTAACTGATTTTATGGCAGTACGGATTTGGTTCGTCAATTCGCCTAGGGTCTATGATAGTCTGCACAAACATTGTCCTTAATGAAACCCCACAGGAAGAAGTCGCAGGGCGTCAAAACTGGTGACTGTGGATGCCGGCTAAGAAGTGATAAGTCGCCGGCTATTTCACGACCAATCTAAATGACCTGTAGAGTTTCACTCAGATATTCAGACACTTGGCGACTCCAGTGAGATGGTGCCCGTCTTTTTAAAATGAAGTCACCCTCGTTCAGCCTCCGAAACAATCAGTTTTTTAACATAGCCAAATACTGCTGATCGATAACCGCGTTCCCATCAATGATGAAGAAGCCGTAAACAGGTGAGTGGGGTATCTCTCAAAACACATTTGGTTGAATCTCGTACACGTGGGTAATGTGCGCATGTGGGCTCTTTAGGCCCCAAATTCGACAACTATGTTTGTATGCTATCTCACTAAGGTGGAAAGCTGATCGACCACTGAACACGATGCGTTGTGCGGAAGTGTTATCATCGTATCATTCTGAAGCTCGGCCGAAAATGCAAGACGTTGCATTTGCCGTCACGACGTACAGCCTGCGACAGCTGTAACTTGTACGGCCACATAACCAATCGACGCCTTCAAACAACCCAAATTATTGTTCTAGGCAGTTTTAGCTCCCGACTGGCACGATGAATTTATTTTATGGGACCTTTAAGTCAAGGCTACGGTCAAAAGCGGTTCGAATTCTTGCGACATATTCAGCGGAAACACAAGGGCGACCAGGACTCTGTCATACTCATTCTGTGTCTATAAATGATCGATACCGTACGCGGCGTCCCATGCATGAGAAGGATCAGTTTGGTACCTCAACATGAATCATATTTGCCCTGTAATCGCGAAATTACACTCGCAAACTCGAGAATACAAAATGATTTTCGGCGCGAGGTGGCGCAGTGGTTAGCAAACCGGACTCGCATTCGAGAGGACGACGGTTCAAATCCGCGTCAGCACATCCTGATTTAGGTTTTCCGTGATTACCTTAAGTCGCGTCAGGAAAACGCTGGGATGGTTCCTTTGAAAGGGAAAAGCCGACTTCCTTCCCCATCCTTCCCTAATCCGAGCTTGTGCTCCGTCTCTAATGACCTCGTTGTCGAAGTGACGTTAAACATGAATCTCCTCCTCCACAAAATGATTTCTGCTGCGGACTAGCCATATTGCAACATCTGACAGTAACTAAGCAAACAGCAAAACATGTGTATTCGTTTTGAAATACCCTGTAAATCATAATTTTTTCACGAAGTTCATCTATTTTGGGCAACCGCTAAATTGTAACATTAATTAGTAACTTGCTCTGAAATGATTAAATCAAAACGACTATTATTATTCCATCACACACAAAAATTTACAATAATATGCCTGTGATATTAATAATTTTGTCATGGATCTTCCTCAGTGTTAGTTTCTACTTCCAGACAAACGTAACATTGGTAGGTGGGCTTTTATTCAGGTACGTTTGTGCATTTCATTATCAGACAGTGTACGGCTGGTGCAGTGGTATTGATCAACTTTTGCCAGCACGCTGAGAGCATTATATTGCAGCATATCTGGACACTGGGAGCTGCTTGTTTGTAGCTTTGCTGGACTGGACTGAACCAGGTGGCTAACTGTGATGACTCTGATTGTCATCACTTATTCACAAAACAAAGTCTTGAGAAACTTTGCGGGAGCTGTTGGACAGGTTGACAGCAGGCATAGCAGTAAAGTATCCTACATTAGTAATGTATTGAACTGTCTTGTCTCACCTTGCGCTCTGCAAAATGTACTCTGGACTTATGCTTTGCTCTGATTGGCCAGATCTAGTCTTTGGTTTAGCAATCAAATTACACTTTAAGAAAAAAAAAACAAATAAATGAAAAAAAAACAATGCACCAGGAAGGAATTATCCGAACTGGACAGAAATCGATAGATGTGATTTACATGTACAGGCAAACAAATGATTACAGTTTCAGAAAAATTTGTTCAAGAGAAAGAGTCTCATAAATTGAGCAAGTCAGTAATACGTTGATTCATCTCTGGCCTTTATGAAAGCAGTTATTCGGCTCGGCATTGATTCACAGAGTTGTTGGCTGTGCTCCTTAGGGATGTCGTGCTAAATTCTGTCCAGTTGGTGCGTTAGATGCTCAAAACCCTGAGCTGGTTGAGCGCCCTGTCCATAATGCTCCAAACATTCTCAATTGGGAGAGATCCAGCCACCTTGCTGGCCAAGGTAGGATTTAATAAGCATGAAGACGAACAGCAGAAACTCTCGTCGTGTGCGGGCGAGCGTTATCTTGCCTAAATGTAAGCCTAGGATGGCCTCTCATGAAGGGCTATAATTACATCATCTTAAAGCACGTAATAATAATTACTAAGCAAATTCTGTCAAAATTTTATGAAAACTTAGTAAAATGTTTTTAAAACCCCTATTGCCTACTGCGCACTATGAAAGCTTGAACGCCCACTAGTGGGCGTTAGGCGCCAGATTGACCACCGCTGGTCTAGACTGTACAGAGACGATTACGACCCGTAAAGCTGGCTGAAGTTCACTGCCCCATACAGAGGATGCTATAGCCACTATCGTGAGAAACGAACTATAAATAAATGGGCCTGGTGAAAAGTAATTTAGTAATGGCCATTAATTGTGTAGTGCTAGTTCCGAATTGTGCATAGTGTTGCTGGGAATATAACATTCTGAACTGACTTTTTGAACTATTGACTTTCCATTTCTCAAAGCCTTGAAAATTACTCACTCAAATCTTGAGCCAGGAATAAGGCCAGATCAGCTAGGGTATGGCTTGACGCCATCTCACAGAGAACGGCTCCGTGAATAATTCAAGTAAGTGAACATTCCAATTATCTTCAATTGTAGGAATAGCCTTTCACTGGATCAGTTAACGTTGTTGCTGGAGCTATAAATATTCTCAGTAGCTCTTCTTTCAGTAGCGTTTTATGGGTAAATTCAGTAAGAACTTCCATTACGTTTATCGTTCATTAATATATGTGTGGACTCGGCTTCTTCCATGAAGTCAGCAGTCGTCCTTCGGCTTTAGTGTTTCGTAAACTGCGTCTAGAGCTTGGGACGATGAGGAGGAATGGCTGTAGGGAACAGAGTTTTAGTTAGATGCGATCGAAGGCGCAGCGGGGACAGGCTTGAAAGGGAAAGCGAGGTCAGGTGGGCCTGCTTGTTGCCAGCAGCGAGTAGTTCGTTTCGTACGGTTTCAACCCTCGGCATGGAAAAAGAGAAGGGCCAGACGACTATTTAGAGTGCGCCTTTCAGGGGTCAAAATCTTTTACTGTGAATAAGCAGATGTAAGAATCATGATCTATAATGGAATAGAGAATAATAGGAAGTCCAATAGCCTTAATATCGCTGCAACCCGCTGTTGAAAAGAGAGAAAACGGTTTTGTGACCACTATCGTTTGATGCAATAGAGGTCACAAGTCAAAGTCAAACGTTTTGGGGTGTTACTTTTTTCCAATTATAATGACACTCAGGGGGGCTTGCCTGGTCTGTCCTTTTCTGCAAGTTTCTTTCTTTCCAGTCTTCACATCTGCCCATCTGTTAACAGCAGGAAAGCTTTTGTTCTGAGAGGACATGAAGTGGATTCTTTTCCTTAAACTTTTAAAGTAACTTAGTGTAAATACTGTGCAGAGAGAGGACTACTGTATAAGTTATAGCTTGCCTTCCTGTATCCAAAAGCAGTGACAGCGATGGCGACCACTGGGCAGCCGCGAGCAGAGCCTCTAGCAGGAGCTCCACGTCAGAGACGGGGGGTGGCAGAGGCGGGTGCAGCCCAGTGGCAGTGGGGGGCAGGGGGCGGCCAGAGACGTTTGTCGGCAGCCAGCTAAGCAGCAGGGGTCCCCGTGGGAAGAGCTCGGCCGCCAGCAGCGCCTGCACCCAGCTGGACAGGCCGGCGTTCCAGGCTGCTGCCATGGCCAGCAAGCTGACAGTCGCCAGTGCCTGCAGCCACCACCTGCCACAGAGGCACACATCACCCTGAGTTATTTGCGTGTGAAGCTGTGCAAATAGTCCACAAGTTCGACACTGAACATCTACGAGGACTCATTCAGGTAAATCTAATAGCCACTGAAGTCGTACATTTATTCTATGTATAGTAGCAGAAATTCATATTTACGTCTTCCTAGGAACATTGTTGAGGGCTTCTAAATGCAGTAGTCGTGTGTACGAGGGACGTTCAGTAAGCAATGCAACAAATTTTTTTCTCGGCCAATTTCCTTTGGAAAAATGAGGAATTCGTTATGGGACATCGTGGAATATTTCCGCTTCAGCGCCTGTAGCTTCATGAAGTTGCGACAGGTGGCAGCGCTATACATAGTCATCAAAATGGCATCTGTAACGGAGGTGCTTTCCAAGCAGGGAGCTGTCATTCATTTTCTTTTGGCTGAAAACCAGAGCGTCGTAGATACTCATAGGCGTTTGCAGAACATTTACGGACACCTGGCAGTGGACAAAAGCTCTGTGAGTCGTTCTGAAAGTCGCCTGTCATCACTGCAAGAGCTTCGCACAAACCTGTGCGGTCTCCCACGTGCTGGCCTGTCACGCACACCTGTGTTGGAACGTGCGGACACTCGCATTAGAGGTGATCGACGGATCACAAACACCTCGCTGCATAACTGGATGTCTCTATTGGTAGTGCTCACACTCTCGTCCACCAGTTGGGGTTCTCAGAGGTGTGCGCCCACTGGGTTCTATATCTGCATCTACGTCATTCTCCGCAAGTCACCCAATGGTATGTGGTGGGGGATACTTTTAGTACCTCTAACTGAGCCTCCAACCCTGTTCCACTAGCGAATTGCGTGTGGGAAGAATGACTGTCGATAAGCTTTTGTATTGGCTCAAATTTATCGAATTTTTTCCTCACGGTCATTACGCAAGATGTATGTGGACGGAGGAAGTAATATGCTGTCCGACTCTTCCGGGGAAGTGCTCTCCGTGATGCACAACGCCTCTCTTGCAACGTCTGCCAATGGGTATTGCGTGGGTATCTCTGTAACGCTCTCGCGCCAGCTAAACGATCCCATGACGAAACGCGCCGCTCTTCATTGGATCTTCTTTATCTCTTCTATCAGTCCCACTTGGTATGGATGCCAAACAGATGAACAATACTCAAGAATCGGTCGAACAAGCGCCTTTTAAGCCACTTCCTTCATGGATGAGTTAGATTTTCCTTAAGATTCTTCCAATTAATCTGAGTCTGACATCTGCTCTCCCCACTAATTGTTCGATGTTGTCATCCCACTTGAGGTGGATAGTTACTCCTCGCCGCCTAACGGAAGGCCATAAAGAGCTTCCATCTGTTTGGCCCAATGAACGATGCACTCCTAGGGAAGCAGTACATGGACGATGGGGAGGTTATTAATGCAACAAGACGTGGGCTCCGACAACGATCAGTAGAGTGGCACCATACGGACATACAGGCCCGCCCAGTGAGGTGACATAAGGCCATAGCATTGAACGGAGACTCTGTTTAAAAATAGGGTTTTGCAGCGAAAAGTGCGGGGAATAATATGGTGTTCTGGTATCCTGAATAAAACCAAACTGCTTTCAGAAAAAAAATGTGTTGCAGTACTTATTAAACACCCCTCGTAGCTTCGAGAAAACAGAGAAAAGTGAATTTCGTGTAAAGTGAAGCATTATTTCTTGCCTAGTAAGCCATGAAGGAAACCAAAGAAGAGCTGAGAAATTACTATGAGGGCTCTACTCAGTCACATGACCTGGTTCATAGGGGTTTACAGAATTACGATGTGCCCTAGGAGCACGGTAGACGACGAACGCACACGACACATGGTTAAAATCACAACAGAAAAAGTGGTGAACGAAGTCCGTGATATTGTGATGGAATACGACCGAGAGAAAATACGCGAGGTACCCAACACTGTAAAAACCTCATGTGTTCGAACGTTTGGGATTGGAAAGGTGTCATCATCTCTCCAATGTTCACAGCTGAGAAATCAGAATCGTGTGACCGTTGCACGGGGATGTTTGAACATGGTCAAGCGTAATGCAAAGGAGTTTGGCGCCCTTATATCACGGTAAATAGTAGGGATAAAAGGTGGAATGAAAGACTAATTGCAATTAGTACAGAAATCAGATTGCAGTTATAAGAGTTGAAAGGCATGAGGGGGAAACAGGGGTTGAGAATGGAGTGAGACAAGGAAGCTCCCTATCCCCGATGTTATTCGTTTTGTACACTGACCAAGCACTAGAGGACAACGTGGAGAAATGTATAGACGGAATTAAAGTTCTGGGAGAAGATATAAAAAAAGTATGAGCTTTCCCAGTGGTATTGCAACTCTGTCACAGACGCCAAAGGAATTGGAAGAACAATGGAAAGGATTGACAGTGTATTGAAAAGTTCGTCACAAGTGCCTTCTGAAGAAGATAATTTTACAAATATCGAAATCTAGGTCACAGCGGCCTGTTAAATCTGTGTCACGCGCAACTGGTTCACCGACGTTTTCGCCCTTTCCTACACTAGTTGGCGACTTTTGCTATTTTTGCTGTGAAATCATTGCTCAAGTGGAGAGACTATAAAATTCAGACTGGTAGTAGCAAGAAAAGCAGTGCTAAAAAGAGGAATTTGTTAACATACAAATTTAAGTGTTAGGAAGTCTTTTCTCAAGGTATTTGTCTGGAGTGTAGCGTTGTACAGAAGTGAAAGATGGATGGTGAGCAGTTCGGAGGAGAAGAGAATAGAAGTTTTTGACATGTGGTGCAACAGAAGAACATAGTTGATTAGATGGTAGATAGAGTAGCTAATAAGGAGATACTGAATCGAATCTTGGCAAAAAGAAATTTACGTCACAACTTGACCAAGAGAAGGGATTGGTTGATAGGAGACAGCCTGAAAGTAGGTAGGCTGTTCCATTTCTGGCAGACTCTGGATTGTTGCCAGATTTCTGATGACGCACTATCGGCACATTTCCATCCTCCAAACCCCTCTGACATAGGCCAGTTGGCCTATGTACAGAATGGTTGGAAATTCAAAAACTGGTTCGAAATTAAAAAATAGCCCAGTTGTCCTATGGGGTATTCCTCTGCATCTATGATGTCATTACGGATGTAGGATTATCGTCGTAAGTAGGAATTGGTAGGAAATTCTAGATAGTAGGTGGACATGTTGGCGGAAGTAGATTATTTGTGTAGAATCCAAGATGGCCTCTAGGATTTTCCCCCCTGACCTCAGTGACGTGAAACAAAGAATTTTTGTTTCCCCTGCAGGTCCTAGCCTGCCTGCCTAACAAAGGCACCTCCGAGCCTGTGAATATGCAAACATATTGTAATCCTACGGGTATTAACCTCTCTGGTGACCTTATTTAACAAGATTTCTGCAAATTGTTATTATTCACTCCAACATACATGGTTATTTATAGTAGTTTGTTCACTTACAGAAAATAGCCGAGCGGTTCTAGGCCCTTCAGTCCGGAACTGCGCTGCTACTACGGACGCAGGTTCTAATCCTGCCACGGGCATGGATGTGTGTGATTTTTAGGTTAGTTAGGCTTCAGTAGTTCTAAGTCTATGGGACTGATGACCTCAAATGTTAAGTTCCATAGTGCTTAGAGCCATTTGAACCATCACTTACGAAACTGAATATGACACTGGGTCTTTTACTCCTGACACACTAGTGCAGTTCTAAAGCAATATTATCACTTCCAGAGTAATGTAGGCTGTTTGACAACTCAATGGCGATTTCAGGATTGTTTACTCGAGGTACTCAAACAACGTCTGCAGTGGTACTGGCTGATCACGAGACCAGTGCAAGCGACTTTCTATGTATGAAGAAACTTTTTGAACGAAACGGTGTCGACTCACATAGAGGAACAATGCTTCAAGAATTAAAGTACAGCAGTTACGCTATACAACAAGCACTTGACCATGGACTGAGGTGGCAGCCTTACATTTGAGCTTATAAAAGACATTGTGGACAAATTACCAGGAACTGCCACGGGAAACTCTGAATCCCGCGGATATTTGATGTGTGTTGCATGTCAATACGCAACATCGTGTATGAGTTTACAACACTTATAGTAGGCATAGAATTTCTTTCTTATTAGAGTGTGTATACATAAGCAGCTATCTGTGGAAATAAGTGAAGTTGCTGTATAATATCAGAGTTCTTCTTTTTCCCCATAAAAACCTCTATGTACTAGTGTAGTTATACAGTGTTCAACATGAGCTTGTGGACAAAACCCGCACTTCACAAGAGCTCCGTGTAACTGACTGGTCTGAGAATACTTCAGAAAAACAGAATAAGAAGAATGGCTCACTACTGTCGGACAGCATCAGGTCGATTCTCAGGGACCCGGTCTGACTGTGGGAAGGTAAACGTCCCCATGTCCCCCTACTAATGCATCCAGACAGTGTTTGCTTTGAGATTGTATACGTATTCTCAAAAACACTAGCACAGCTCAAATCCCACTACTTGAGGAAATACTTTCAGATGTTGATGGTATTACATTTAAGACTTTCACCTGAAGGGACGAAACCTAACGCAGTATTCATATTCGACGATGTGGCGGTGAAAAATCACTATCAAATACGCAAATACATTTTTTTTTCGGGCGGCCTTAGAGGTGTTGTCATCTTTTACCTGGAGCGGACATATTCCAGGATCACAAAGCAACTGATAAGAGATAATGCAAATCTTATTTTGCCTTCACAGGATAATATAAATTTAAAACACATTTATCAGACACATATAGGAACTGACATGACATTCGACGAATTTACAAGTTTGCGAAGAGATTGCTGGAATCATTCACAGTACAGCTCTTCAGCAATTGATAAAATAAAGCAGCTGAACGGCGATCGATACTCGCAGAGTTTACAGGAGTCTTTTTTGATCAAATCTTTTGCAGACATGACAAGAAATTATGGAGTAAAAATATTTTTATAATGTTGATGTTTCTGTAACGTATTGGTTGACCAGCCATTCGGGACAGACCGGCATCTTGTCTACTGGATGCTTATTGTTCATTGTTCATGACTGCATGAGAAGGGCAGTTTGGTCACTGAACACGGACAAATAGATGTCTCTGTGGTCGGGTAGCCAGTCAACCAGACGAAGTAAAGCAGCAGCTATTTATGTCTTCAAGCGGCATCGTCATTTCAATTTTGGAATATGTTGCTGCCGTTTCTTACTTCGTAACAGAGAACCTGCCATCGTCATTCTTGTGGCTTAAATGAGTTTTATAGAAAGAAACAATTTCTCCATTAGTAAACTACTCTGTTTGTATGTTTATCTCATAGAGCCTATCAAGTAGGTGGTTCGTTGTGTAAATTCCAGACGACTAACGTAAAGGTCCGGGGGTTAATCCCACATTGGGATTACAAATTTCTTTTTTCCCATTTCGCTTCTTTCGCCTCTGGTAAGGATTTGTTAATGCGAAAGATGCCAAGCTGCCCCAGTGCACGGATTACTCGTACACTTCACACTGGGAAAGCCAGCTTTAAGACACTCTCTATTAGTTCTATTTGGTACGGAATATTCAAAGAGGGTGTACGAGTGTTTTGTAAGCTATCTCCTTTGTATACACCCTCTTTAAGTGTTCTCCGAGCTTGCCGCTTTACAAACCTAGGAATTAGTTTACACTTTCACCTCTTGTCATATTTCGCTGTTATGATATACTCTGCATACAAACCATTACCAGAGGTGCAAGAAGTACTGACAGAAAAAAACTGTTGGAACACAATCTTTTGAATTTTTAGTACTACACTTACCCGCTCACCACTGAGACACACTTTTCATACCTGGAAGAAACACGAGTACAAGTGGAGACCTACCTGGTGGATAATACGCAGAACATGTTGCTGGCTGTCCACACAGTGCGTCTGTGTGCACCTCGAAGTCGGCCGCGTTGCGTGCCACCTACATCGCCAGCAATAAATAAAGGGTTTGCGTCCCTCAGCACCGATGTATGCTGTCGCGTCGTCGCGTGATCGTTTATCAGCCATGACGCTGTTTAAATACTGCGTCCCGCTGTCGCAACAGACGCGGCGTGAGGCTTACACACGATGAAAAGAACAAATGCTTTTGCCCTCCATCGGTCCTGCTACTCCGAGGTAGGAAATCCATACAGGCACCATCGTCGCTTCCCTGAATTATTACGATGCGAGGCCTGTTACCACTCACCTTCCTCTCTGATTCCCCAAACACGTTCTACTTCTGGACCATTTTTCTATCGTATCTTTGCTATATAATGCCTCCCGTCCTTAGGAAGCATATATGCCTTTTTAAGCCAGAGTTTGTCTATTTCTCTTTCTCTTCCAGAGGAAAGCCTCCTACTTCATTTCCTCCTTTTCGGTATTTTTTGGCTGCAGATGTATACTAGTCCGATACTGAATTTAAATCATAGGACAAGAGTTCTATTTTCTGGATTTGAATTTGACTGAGAGTCTTGGCTCTCCAGACCCATTCCCTTAGCTTCCACATACGGTACGTGAAAGGAGCCTCAACGAATGATTTGTTGTATAGGCAATACAATCGGGCGTAGCCTGGAAACGTTGAACTAGTTTTAACGGCTAATTCTTCAACCGCAGCATCACAGAAAGATAGCAAACATACATAACTGATCCTTTTCAAGACCAAAAATTGCGAGGACTTCATTAAAATGCTGAAGGACTGTCTAGAGAGAAGAAATTTGACGATCATACAAGTGCACAAACGTTCATGGGACATTTTAGCATTGCAGGAAACACATAGACGGGTAAAAGAATCAATACCAAAAAGAGAAGGGATGAAGATCGTATTACCGTGCCATAAAGAACAATCGTTATAAGATCAGATGTAGAGATTAAGCCAACAAATATTACGGACACAAACAACATTGAAAGTTTTAACAATTGTGCGACAGTCGTCTACTATTATGTCAGTGTGCAAACCACCTAACATTGATTTTACCTTCCACATGTCCAATAATTTTTATAACCAAAACATCAAGATTATATTGGGAGATTTTAAGTGTCAAACTGCCAAAAATAGGGGATATAGCTCGATTGATAAAATGGGGAAGAACTAAAAAATTGGACAGGAAGAGAGTGACTGATGCCTATTTTCGACCCTAGCCTAAGATCATCATTTAGCAGCGACAGTCAGCAGAGCGTGTGTAATCCTGCCAAATCTTCATTCCTGAGAACACGGCTCATTACAAAAGCAGCAGAAGAGCCCTTTCCCACGACAAAATATTTCCCTGTATCTTGGTGTAGTTTATGAAGTTGCCCGAGTAGAAATTGTGGCTTTCAAACGCAGCTTTAGCTTCAAGAAAGCGAAATGGAAGACTTTCAGAGAAGCACTAGGTCTCGAAGTTGAAAACATACAGGCAGACCCAAAAAACTACGAGGAATTGTCGACCTTTCAGATGAAAAAACTAGCAGGCATATTCCATGTGGATGTAGGACATAATTTATATCTGGTCTTGACTCAAGTTCATAAGACCTCTTGAACGATTTTCGCAGCAAGTATAACGCAGATCATTTCTCAGCAATTACGTACAACTCAAGGAGAAGAACTACTCCGAAACACAGCTAAACAAAGAAGGGAAATACGAGATAAATTACTATACAATTGGAACATTATACAGAATAGTCGAAGAGCGTGGAGCTGACAAAAAATCTTAGCAACGATCCTACGACCCCGCCCTTGAGCACAATCTTTACTGCGAACCAGATTGCTTACCAGCTTCTATTGAATGGAAAGAAAAGACAGCAGGCAACTAGACTGAATCTCAAGCGAAACGTAGGAGAAGAGAGCGAATCTCTAGAAGATCCATTCTCATCTGAAGAACTGGAAAGATCAGTGCGAGAACTGAAAGAAAACAAAACAGCAATCCCTGATGACATACGAACTAAGCAAATAAAGCAGTTTTGGTCTAAAAACTATTGATTGGCTAGTGAGGATGATGAACAGATATCTGGAAACATTTCAGTTTCACAAACTGTGGAGGGAAGCACAAGTAGTAGCATTACGAAAGCCTGGCAAAGAGACAACTGAGCAAAAAATTTCCGTCCTATCTCCTTAACCTGCCACCTTCATAAGTTATTTGAAACAGTGACTCTGTCAACAGTAGCAAACAAAGTCGATACTAAAGTTATCGCTGAATCAAGGTTGTTTCAGACCAGGGACAGTGTGTTCCAGTCAAATACTAAATCTTACTCAACACACTGAAGACGTTTTCGAATGGAAATTGATAATAGCTGCTGTCTTTGTCGACCTTTCTGCTGGGTACGATACAGTAAATCGCCAATGACTCCTCACGCAAGTTTATAATATAAGGAGACACATTCGACTGGTATTAATAGGCTTACTGCAGAATCGAAGAATCTGTATAGCCCTCCAGAGGACGTAAAGTAGACAGAGAACCCAAAAGAGTGGATTACCACTTTACCTTGTTCTGTACAATATGTACACAACTGACCAGCCACACCAGCCTGAAATAAAAAGATATTCAAATGCTGATGACACGGACATTACTGCTCAAGGAAGAACATTTAAACAGGTTGAAAGAAAACTGACAGAGTCTTTGGAAATCTTCGAAAAGTACTATGAGGAAAATCATCAGCGACCTAACCCAGGAACAACTGAAGTATTCTCATACCACCTATGTAATAGAGAAGCCACAAGACAGTTGGAAATAGATTAGAGATGGGTAAGACTCACTGCAACAGCACAAAATACTTCAGAGTCAGCCTAGATAGTTCACTGTCATTTGAAAAGGACTGCACTGAGGTTATAGTAAAAATATGTGCAAGAAACAATATTGTATGGAGACCGACTGGATCAACAGAGGGAGTACGGCCTGAAGTTCTTCTATCATCAACTGTGGGACTCTGTTTTTCAGCCAGAGAAAAAAAGGAAGGAAATTAGAGTTAGACAGTCCGTCGACAGCGAGACCATTAGATACTGGAAGCCGAAGAATATGCGGCAGCAGTATGGGAGGCGTCTTGCACTCCAAAATAGTAGACGACGCTTTAAGTGAGTCTGTCAGGATTGTCACCGAATTTACGCACTTGCGACCATAGCACCACCAGATATCAGACACAAAGTACCTGGTTGGAAAGAAAAAAGGAAAAAAGAAAACGACCCGCGGCACTTAATGTATAACCACCAGAAAATTCGTCTTGTCCTCTTAAAGTCAAGAGTCAAGAAAGAGCTTTATCAAAAGGCCAGTACTGCTATAGTGCTAGAAGGCGGTCCTGATACTCGCCAGCCGGTCGCTGTGGCCGAGCGGTTCTAGGCGCTACAGTCTGGAACCGCGCGACCACTACGGTCGCAGGTTCGAATCCTGCCTCGGGCATGGATGTGTGTGATGTCCTTAGGTTAGTTAGGTTTAATTAGTTCTAAGTTCTAGGGGACTGATGACCTCAGAAGTTAAGTCCCATAGTACTCAGAGCCATTTTTTTTTTAGACTCGCCGCGTTTCTCTGCAAAATACAAACCAGAGCCCCGAATAGGAAATCACACAAAAGCAGCAACTGCGGTACGATACAAGGAGAGCACTGAATATATTACGAACAAGAATCACAAAATGTAAAGTAAACATGGATAAGTGAAGCTACTCTGAAGATGACAACTGTACGTTTGCTCATGTGCCCAAGCATGTAGTTTCTTTGTACAACGGAAGAGCTGTTTTTATGCAATGATGAAGCTGTTAAAGGTGCAGAGCTTTGGAAGCAGAGAGTTTAGATGTCAATACACAGAAAGTAAAATAAGTTGAATTTTCACACTGAAGAACGATACTTTCCATTTGGATCACCAAACTAGCGATGGTCAGTCGTAGGTCTCGAAGCCATTTCTACATCTGATACAATATCCATAATGTTAATCAAATAGGTGTCGCCATAGAATGCTTAGTCTTGACGTTTTCTTTGTCGTAAATGTTACACGCAGATGTTTTCAAACGTTTCATATGGTTCAAATGGCTCTGAGCACCATGGAACTTAACATCTGAGGTCATCAGTCCCCTAGAACTTAGAACTACTTAAACCTAACTAACCTAAGGACATCACACACATCCATGCCCGAGGCAGGATTCGAACCTGCGACCGTAGCAGTCGCGCGGTTCCAGACTGAAGCGCCTAGAACCGCTCGGCCACAACGGCCGGCCTTCAAAAATTTCAGTATACGTTTTGATGTATTTGAATCAGTAAAGACACATCAAGAACACAAGGTAAATTACATTTATCACTTTATATCTTTCTCTTGTAGTAAGTATGTAAAAGGGCAACTCGCGAGAAAGCTGCCCAACTATATCTACTGCTATAACGTGCAACCAGTGTGAAGTGCATGGAAGAAGTTACTTCCCATTATACCAATTCTTAGAGACTATTCTCGTTACATTCGCGTCTTGAGTACGGGAATACTTAAACGTCTCTGTGCACATCATAATTAGTCTAAGCTAATACTTAGGTGGGATGTAGCATTTGCCTAGATTCCTCAGTTAAAGCTGGTTCTTAAAACTTTTCCAGTAGTGTAGGGGTGCCACATGCAGACACCTCTGCGTTGTCAGTATTGCGTTGGTAATGTGAAAACTGTAGAGCGTCTTTCGCGCTAATAAAACACGATTAGCGAGTTAGTATTCATTCATTCAGGTTCAGTTCTGAGTCTTCTCTTCAGCCTCTGCTGGCGCCTCGTGTTGGTGACACGGAGGAAGTCTGCTGCCTCCTGTTGTCGCTTCGGCTGTCAAGGTTGCTGCTCCAACTCAGCCGGAGTCGTGCGGGCTGCCGTCTAGCAGGCGAAGCCGTAGCCTATGATGAAGTCCCAGACTCCACTAGAGCGTCCTCGATGCAGCTCCGAAAATTGACGATAACCTACGGTGACCCATAGAGATGAACCACGCTGTCGGAAGTCGTGTAGTCGGCTGATTCTGGCCCTACATATTCCTAGCTCCATTGTTGGTGCAAGTCTTCTTCTAAAGAAGGCTCAGAACAATGATACAAAGAATAATACTGTAGGCCCTGTCACCCGGAAGTGCCTGCAACGACGATCAGGAACAGAGGCACCGGATGGCCCTCCCACACAGCAGTGGCGATAATGTTGTGCGATCAGTAACGCAAGACGTATTGGTGTTGGAATACTCTCAGCTTCCCCATCAACGATGTGATAGGCGACGTCAGTGTGAAGTCCCAAGAGTGGCAGGTCAGGGTTACTTGGATGCTGTCATCTCAGGAATAGCAAGCAGCGTGTTCACGAGAAGTGCTGGAACATCTAATACACGGGTGTCACCGTGACAGTCATTGAATCGAGTGTTTCAGTATGAAAATCATCGAACCTAATGACCAACTGAATTCAGAGCTTGAGAACTGTGACATTTATGGAGACGGGCAGGAGACAATGACGTGAGGTTCTGCTCGCTGTGACCGTAAGTGGTCAGCTTATTTACCAGTGGTCAGGAGTTTTGGCAAGGCTGTGTTTGCTGAACAACTTGTTACAGATTTTTAACTGCGCTGCCATGTCTCCGATAGATATCATTGCGTCAGAGGAATAGCATGTTCGTTTATGTAACAAGAGCTATCGAATATGCCTCCCTCTCTCTCTCTCTCAGTGTAACTTTCTCCCGTGGGTCAAACGGACTTGTGACCATTCTTGCTGTGATAGTTTTTATAAGTTACACATCCCCTCTTAGTCCTAACTGGTGTAGGTAGGTACCACACAATTGAGTAATATTCTGGGATGGGTCAAACGAGTATATTGTAGGCAATCTTCTTCAAAGACTGATTGAATTTTCCCAGTATCCTACCAATGAACCCGCTTTACCTACAACTGAGCCTGAGTGATCGTTCTATTTGACATTCCACTTTTCTGCGATTATGTTTTAATCTGCAGTTCACAACCAATAAATTACGGACCTAATTCACTCTGCCTCTGCAAATGTTCCGTAGCTTAAAATCTGGTTTCTAAATCTTTGGTTGGTTGGTTGGTTTGGGGAAGGAGACCAGACAGCGTGGTCATCGGTCTCATCGGATTAGGGAAGGATCGGGAAGGAAGTCGGCCGTGCCCTTTCAGAGGAACCATCCCGGCATTTGCCTGGAGTGATTTAGGGAAATCACGGAAAACCTAAATCAGGATGGCCGGACGCGGGATTGAACCGTCGTCCTCCCGAATGCGAGTCCAGTGTCTAACCACTGCGCCACCCCGCTCGGTCTCTAAATCTTTGTATTACCATTATATATGCTGTCTGAAACTATCCACGATATGCAGATTTCTTCGAAGTACACAACCTTCTTTCATATTTATGCAATCTAGTGTTGCAATGATAAAAATTCTTCCACGGAGTTTCCTCTTTCATTTATTTCACTTGTCAACATTATGCTACTTGTTTTCCTTCTCTTACTGTTGAATTCCAATCCCAAATCAAAATAAAATTTTTGTGTCCTTTATACAACTATCTGAATAATTTATTTTATCTCATAGACATTCTTTTAATTTCTTGATCATTTACAGAGACTAGGCATAAAAAATCTGCAGTACTGTGGTGGATGCTGGCTTTGTGCCTAACGTCGCTATGATAGTGCGTTCACAATATAGCGGCTCACCCATATTACTGTTTTCTTATTAATTTTTAGACCTACTCCTGCACCGATCGCTATTTTTAACCCTATTTTATGTTGTGTGTGTAACACTGTGCTCATGTGATCAGATATTTTTTCTTCTTGCGTCTAAACTTCACTTATTCCCTCTATGCTTAACTTCATTTTTCTTTTCAAATTCTCTAAGCTGCCTACCCAATCAAAGCCTTTAATATTCCATGGTCCGACCTATAGAACGCCATATTTGTTTTTTCTTATGGCAATATCCTCCTGAGATCCAAATGAGCGACTGTTTACGTCATAGTATTTTACCCACATCATAAACCATACAATAGAGTTGCTTGCCCCTCGATATCCAGGAAGATGCAAAGAACAATTTCCTGAAAGTGTAGAGCTTACCACCTTCCCACCAGTTGGTAAAGTGCTGTTACACATGATTTCCCTTGTTGATAAGCAAGCCAGCTAACATGTAGACGAACTTCATTAATCTCCTTCCCCTAATCTGCACATTAACCAGTTTTTCTAATATACTTAGGAAAAAGCAGAATAGAATGACTGGTCTCATATCGTTGGTCTTGGTATAATCAGTTATCCTTGGCTTCGGAATGAAACCATCTTTCCCTGTCCTCCAAGCGTTTGGAACGACTCCTGCTACTAGGCTGATTCTAAACAGTCTGAACAGGAATTTAATTAATCCGTCACCTGTTTGCTTAAGCAGAGCCAGAAAGATTCCATCTCCACCTGGTGACGTGAACTGTTGAAACGTTTCCACTGACCTCTGGAGTTTTTGAAATCAACACATTCTCTGGTAGATTCCCAGTTCTCCCTTTGGTTACCTGTAAATCAGTACCTCCCAGTAACCGAATCTTGGATTGTGTTATCTGCCAGAATGCATTGAGGGAAGCGAGTCTTGAGAAGCACATCCGGTTTCTCAGACGCTACCCTTGTATACCCAACTCCATCCTTTCTTAGAGTGTCTCCTGGATTAGTCAGTATTCTAGCGAGGATTTTATAAAGTTTGGAGCAAGTCGCTGTATCTTCCTCCTCCTCACAGAATACCTTGAAGTATGCTAGTTTCGCTTACTTAATCGCAAGATTGTGTTTGGCAACGTCGAACAGACTTCTTACCTACTTCCTTTCGCAATTTCAGTTTTTTGTTCCATCGAGGCACGTTCCTGTTTGGGCACTTCTTGCTGATTGGAAAGTTATGAAAGTATGAAGACGTAATGTCAAACGCCACTTTGTCTGCCACTTCCTCAAGATCTACTGGGTTACTTATCGAAGTTCTGACTTCTAATAAGCGCGATTTTAGTTCTTTTCTATATGAATCCTAGTTTGTTTTCTTACGATTCCTGTAACCCATGTTGTTGTTGTTGTTGTGGTCTTCAGTCCTGAGACTGGTTTGATGCAGCTCTCCATGCTACTCTATCCTGTGCAAGCTTTTTCATCTCCCAGTACCTATTGCAACCTACATCCTTCTGAATCTGCTTAGTGTATTCATCTCTTGGTCTCCCTCTACGATTTTTACCCTCCACGCTGCCCTCCAATACTAAATTGGTGATCCCTTGATGCCTCGGAACATGTCCTACCAACCGATCCCTTCTTCTGGTCAAGTTGTGCCACAAATTTCTCTTCTCCCCAATCCTATTCAATATTTCCTCATTAGTTATGTGATCTACCCATCTAATCTTTAGCATTCTTCTGTAGCACCACATTTCGAAAGCTTCTATTCTCTTCTTGTCCAAACTATTTATCGTCCATGTTTCACTTCCATACATGGCTACACTCCATACGAATACTTTCAGAAATGACTTCCTGACACTTAAATCAATACTGGATGTTAACAAATTTCTCTTCTTCAGAAACGCTTTCCTTGCCATTGCCAGCCTACATTTTATATCCTCTCTACTTCGACCATCATCAGTTATTTTGCTCCCCAAATAGCAAAACTCCTTTACTACTTTAAGTGCCTCATTTCCTAATCTAATTCCCTCAGCATCACCCGACTTAATTAGACTACATTCCATTATCCTTGTTTTGCTTTTGTTGATGTTCATCTTATATCCTCCTTTCAAGACACTGTCCATTCCATTCAACTGCTCTTCCAAGTCCTTTGCTGTCTCTGACAGAATTACAATGTCATCAGCGAACCTCAAAGTTTTTATTTCTTCTCCATGGATTTTAATACCTACTCCGAATTTTTCTTTTGTTTCCTTTACTGCTTGCTCAATATACAGATTGAACAACATCGGGGAGAGGCTACAACCCTGTCTTACTCCCTTCCCAACCACTGCTTCCCTTTCATGCCCCTCGACTCTTATAACTGCCATCTGGTTTCTGTACAAATTGTAAATAGCCTTTCGCTCCCTGTATTTTACCCCTGCCACCTTTAGAATTTGAAAGAGAGTATTCCAGTCAACATTGTCAAAAGCTTTCTCTAAGTCTACAAATGCTAGAAACGTAGGTTTGCCTTTCCTTAATCTTTCTTCTAAGATAAGTCGTAAGGTCAGTATTGCCTGACCCATAGTCTGTTTAATATCCATTTCAAAATCAAACTTCATATACGTTTGGTCAGATAAAAATGTGTGTGAAATCTTACAGGACGTAACTGCTAAGTTCACCAGTCCCTAAGCTTACACACTACTTAACCTAAATTATCCTAAGGACCAACACACACATCCATGCCCGAGGGAGGACTCGAACCTCCGCTGGGACCAGCCACACAGTCCATGACTGGAGCGCCTTGGTCAGATAAGCATGGCTCCAACGCCACATGCCATTTTTGACATAAATCAAACTCATGTCAGTTACTTCTTAACTTCTTCTATTTTTGTAGGTAGGTTCCCTACTCCTATTCAAAATCTCCAAGCTGCTCTCGAGTAAATATTCGAGTATGTAGTTATATTTACTCTTGATGTCGCTGCTTCCTCACAATAGGTTGTGAGTATTGGTGTTGGGAATGCAGGAGGGCGCCGAAGGTTATCTTAAATCAGAAAGATTCCCAACGATTAGTAATAAAATGATATTTGTTAAATGTGAAGAAATAATAAGCTTAAACGATGCTTTTTCTTATGAAATGTCCAGCACAATTACATGTTTAAAATTACTACTAGTCCTCTGAAATACTAAATGAGCCGTGCGTGGCTCGTGTTCCCGCCATCATGTATTTTACAACCTGTTTTTAACGTTCTTCCATCTCACTACGTTAATTTAAATTACTACTGTCACTGAGTTGCTGCTTTGCCTGACCGTGAGCGGCGCTAGCAGCGTTGTAGGGAAGCAGCGTACTCACGCCTTATAAAATTCACATCAGTCTTTCCATTGTGTGCCAGCCTAGTCCGCCTAACTAGCTCTGACGTAATCAATGTTGCGCAATACTTTAAAAATCAAGTAAATATCCTGAAACGTTTCTAGCATGTCAGGAGTAATACTAAATCAATGTGTGTTGAATATCAGTTCAATAACTTTAACCATTTTCGAAATTTGGACGTTTTTCTGTAAAAATCATTGGCGCAACAGAAAAGAGCTAGAAACTTAAAAATTTATATTTAGATTCCTTTTACATCTTAATTTAGTAGAAACAGTATTCTGGATCTCACAAATTAAAATTTTAGTTGAAATTCATGATTTTCTGGTTTTTGTCTTAGAAATTAAGGAAGCAAGATAGATTAAGTAGGCGAATAAATAAGGCTAGGATGTTTAAATTTAAGTAGAAGGGAGATCCGCTATAATCATACAGATGTGAGAAGTTTCAACTGAATAACTATAAAACTATAGCGATAGCGTATCTCCAAAGGGCAAGTTCAGAGCTCGTCTACTGCGTGTCGTGTAATTAAATTAATTCTCTCGCCCAAAATATTTGACTTAGCCACGTCAGACTTTTATTATGATTACTTACCTGTGTGCTGATTGCACATTTAAATTGAGAGCTTCATTGGGCATCAGCAAAGGAAACAATGATTTATTCGATAACTTAAAATGGTGCATTACTAGCCCAGCGGCTAGTCGGGAGAGCGGATTTGATCAGGCATTCCCTTAGCTGTCCACACCACAGCTTTATATGTAAGAACGCTGCCCGAGGAAAAAAGGCCCCAATTCTCTCCAGATGCTGATTAGTGCACCACCTGTGCCGGGAGTCGCGTCGCATTGGTATCATTGCTATAAACTGCCTCGGATGCCATAATAAGTTGCTAGGGATACGTTTTCGAGTGAAGTGTTTATTCTGGGATGACTTTAGTGATTTATCTTCAGTTAGCGTGTGTCGTACTTTCACGTGCCGTCGCGGGACAGACATTCTAACATTATTTAGCATGGCGTTTGATGAACATTATCATCAAATTATGGCGAGCATTCAGTTAAACATTTAGTTTGAACAGTTATAGTTGCATCAGCGCATTAGACTCTGAACTGCTCTGGTAGTTGTATTGTGTGGATTCTTTTTGGTCTGTGACTTTCAGAATATAGTGAACATTTTAGAGAGAATGGTTTTTTGATTTTGAATCCCAGACAATCTCTTAATTCCTCAGAGCTATAAGCTGTAGCTATAAGTGTATTTCTCAGATGAAGTGGGCACTAGGAATTCTAATTACAGGCTTCACGTTTTGCTACTCACTTTCTGGTTGCCAATATTGTGGTTAGAGAGCCAGTGTTGAGAACGGCAAACAACAGCATTAATTAAATAATAGGAATAATAATTTAATAACAATTATTCCACCTGCCGCCCCACAGCTTGTACAGATATATCCCCTCTCGTAGTATCTTTGCTCGACTGCTATTACTTCCCGGTCGTTGTCTGTCGTAAGCCAGCTCGGATCGCGAGTTCAGGATGGCCAGTCAGTTGTAACGCATCTCGAGTGCAGCCCAGACCAGCCAGTCGGGGAGTTGCAATGCGGCACTAGTGCAGTCGGGTTGGAACAGCAGTGACGTCTGCGTCGACATGGCTCGCCAAACCATTGCCGCCACACATCACATGAGCCGGGCCACGGTCTTGGTGGATCGTCGGTCGGTCGTTGTACCGGACGACGCTTTTTGTCTCTCCGATCGTTCATGAGTCGGCTGTGTGTGTGTGCATCGACTCCCGATTTGTCTTCGTGTGTGTTCAGTTACTGTTGAGTATCGTTCACGTCTTCGTGGAAGTGCTTCTCAGGTTGTCGGTCGGTTGCTGCAGACCAAGAAGTTATCTCCGCGCGGTGCAGTCGGTTGGGTCTGCTGACGGTCCCTGCGCAGTGTCGGAGCGTGTTTGGAGCTGTCCGATCGCTATGAGCTTCGTGGTTCACCGACCCAGGACGTCAAAGATACGTAGTGGTTTCAAGTACCCAAGCCACGTCCATTCATGTTGTGTGGTTCGGTTTGGTGGTTCGCTGTTGGGGACGTTTTCCTGTGAGCAACACTGAGTGTTTCTATTGCTGAAATGTAGCCGCCATGCGTTGCAATTAAGTATATTGGTTGATTACAATTCAAGGGCACCAGCGGAATTTTTTGCCTTGTGGCCGTAAGTGTTCCGGTTACCTGCCCTGGCCACTAACGTAATTTCAGGCAATGTCCTTTCCTCACCTGTTGTCGCTGTCCAACACAGTGTGTAGTTTTGACAGCTTATTACATATCAATTTGATTGTAGATAGTCACGCTCGTAACATTTTGTGTTTGAATTCTCATGTACCAATTGTTGGTAAGCAAGTCGTTTTTCGGTTGGTCCCTGGTTGAGTTCTGATGGATCAAGTGTGGTTGGGCTCACGACCTGTCTCACCTAAGTGAACGAGGGCAGACCGACCCCCTGGAGGCTTTTGAGTGCTGTTGTCTTTACTGTCTTCGGTTCAAATGGCTCTGAGCACTATGCGACTTAACTTCTGAGGTCATCAGTCCCCTAGAACTTAGAACTAATTAAACCTAACTAACCTGAGGACATCACACACGTCCATTCCCGAGGCAGGATTCGAACCTGCGACCATAGCGGTCGCTCGGCTTCAGACTGTAGCACCTAGAACCGCACGGCCACTCCGGCCGGCTTACTGTCTTTCTCATGGTGTTTAATTGTCTGTTTATAATCTATCATAGCCAATGATAAAAGAAAAATTCTTGGTTTTACTGTGTTTTATGTAAGTAAGTGTGACTTGCAGCAAGTGGATATTTGTTGATAGGTCATTGCCGTTGAATTGTCTTTTCTTTTAGTCCTGTTTCAGCTACTTAAAACTTAAGGCTTAGGTTAATTTTTTTAAATTTTGGAAAATTAATTGTGGGCCTTCAGCCTTCGATCCTTATTCTTAAAATTACCTTTCAAGCTTAAACACTGAGGCCTTCTGCCTTTGAAAGGTTATGGTAATTTATTTCAAAATCATCAAAATTTTATTTTGGGCCTTTGGCCCTTTGTATTGCATCCTGTTTATGTTTGTCTATCCACTTTTGCTTTGAGGTTTTCGGCCTAGCTGTGTTATTAACATATATTTTAATTATTTTATTTGCTATTTTAACTGCATTTTTATCTTGTTGATTTTTAAGATTTCTTGTTTGTAGGTCTTCAGCCATGAAAGAATTGCATTTTGAAACTCGTAGTTGTAAAAGTTAGGCTATGTGCCGCTTTGGGTGTAAATGTGTTATTAAATTACAACAAATTTCAGTTTTGAGGTGAAACTGACCCCAACCTTATTTGGCCCTTTTCCACAATCCTAATCACCTGTTCTGCCCAGCGGGTTTAGTGGGCGTATCACTTAAGTCCTGTCACAGTACCTCTGAGTGATACGTAGAGCCCAGAGCCGGGCTACGTTGTCTGTGGAGCATAAGTCTCGGAGGACGAACGCTGCAGCTTGTAGACTCGGCGGTAACTGGAGACTGCACAAGACTCGGCGCACTGAAGAGAACTGTCCGCTGTACCTCAGTGCTCCAGTATTTCAGGAGGCATCAACCTATCACTATCCACACACAGGATGCCCATGGGTTGGCAGCTGCAGCCCCTGGCGGGCCTCGGTATATTTCGCACTGCCAAGCCAAACGGCTGCTGCACTACGCGTGTTTCAAGAGCGGCTTATCGACTGTAGTGCGGTACTCTCTCATGTTGTGAGTACCATCACCACATTTGACTTCACAACCAACCAAAAGTTGTTTTCTGAGCTGTGAGCAGCTGTCTAGCTGTGTCCTCACATCTGGTGAAGAAAGCGCACTGTCCTCATAAGGAAGGTAAGCTGAGGTGATTACGGTTTCCCTTGTGCTTCCTCCTGATGGTTACTAAGTCGCTGGAACAAAAGTCTGCCATCAGCAAGAACGAAAAAATTCAATTCTTGACGTAAATTCATGTTCTGGAGTTTTTTTTTTTTTTTTAGATTTCTAGCATAAATTAACTTATCTCCAGTTCGTCCAAGGCCCGATATGGCCCCTTTATGTAAATAGGTTTCCTGGATCAGGGCCATGTCCACCTCCTGTCTTCCCAGAAGAGGACTCAGGAATGTATTTGCCCTTTACTGTATTGCAAGTTAATCTGCAACACTTGCAGTCTCCATCTTCCCCCATAGTCGCTGTCTGTCTTTGAGTACCCAGTTTTCACCGACTCCACCATATGGCTTTGACCATCAGATGCAGCCTAGCTCTACATACATATTTTCTATTCTTTAGAAAACCGTCCTTTGGAAGTTTCGGAACCCAAAATGTTATCTCTCCATTCCTGAAGAGTTCAGTTGTTGTCTTGAGCAGCTGCTTGAGTACTGTCTCCTTGAGCCACAGCACTATTCCCACCTCCTCACAGAATAATTTTAGAGCACCTCCGCCCAGACAGTCTCTGCTGCATTCGGGACCTGGACTTGAGCCTCGCCAGTCTTCTCCAAGACAGCCATCTGAACTATCTCGTCCTGTTGTGAGGTGCTGTTGACCAGTGCATGTCCCTGCTGGATAACAGCCACCATAAAAATTGATTTGTAGTAGGAGTACTGTAGGCGAGTTTTCCTTTTTCTTGCCTTGGCTTTTTCTGGATTAAATTATCCTGAGAAGTGGGAGTGTTACACACCTCCATAGTTCTTTTGTTCCATGTCTTGTGGTTGTAAGAAAGGTGCATACCCCTTCACTCCGAGACAGTTCGTGATGGAGGTCTTAGGTTTGCGACCTTTTAAATCCCTCTATTTGTGTTTAGAGAACTATTATTTGCTTTCCGTTCCTTTTTGTTCTCTGAGTTTTCTCCTCTGAGCCCCAGAGAAGGATTTCATCTTGGCCTGGCCGAATTCTCGATGAAGATTTCCACATATTTGACTGGTCTGTTACCCACTCAGCTCAAGAAAAAGTATCCACTCAGAGGCAGTACAAGGCTAATTACTCATGAAGGTCACCTGGGATCCGTGAGGCTTCATTCGCGACACATCCTCCCATGCACTAAGCACCCTTCAAAATGGTAACTAGGGTATTGGGGATCACCGTGGGGGATGGAGTGGAAGGGAGATGGCGTGTTGTTGGACTCCCCTCCACCCCCCTCCCCACCTCCCACGCTTCGTCTGGTTCATCCACTGTGACCTGTTGGCATGGGAGAAGCTGCCAGTGACTGCTCTACAGATGGCATAGCTCTTAGCTTCACAGCAACATACAAGCCTCTGCACCCAAACAGTCTGCACTATGACAAGTCAGTGTCCATGAAGAGGCATATGCAAAATTAAATCTATGGCTTCCTTGTCCTGTCAATCTCAGGTGAAGCGGAAATGATGCCGTTGTAAGGGTCTATGGGTTGCACGCAGCAGTGCGGTACATTAACACGTGGTCGCCAGCCGACCTGTCTGGAATGCTGACGATTCGCTTGGTCAGTAGACGCGCGTCCGGCCGCACAGCGACGCTGAGTACGTGACTGGCCGCCACCCGCAGCGGGCAGTATTAACTAGCGCGGCCTCGGGCACGAATATGTGTCTTTTCTTAGCTCACCATGGAGCCTTTCGATACGACCACATTAGGCAGTGTTAGGATGTCAGACACAGTGATGATGGGTGCGTGTAGCGTGCATGTTTTATAATCCGCCTTTGTTAATAAAACTGTTTAAACTTACTTCTCGTGTTCGCGTATTGCCGTACCTCAAGGACCCACCACTTACAAATCCTGACAAAATATTCGTGTAATCATCATCCAGGGCAACAACACAAACTACACCCCCTTATACTGTGTCACTTTAATATTAATAGGGAATTAAAAGAAACTGCTAAAGACTACAACGAGATTCGCCTAGTATGTGTTAGCGGGTATTTATTGTACAAGGGCCATTGAATCAAATACTGGATTTTTTAAAAGAATCTATTATGAGAATGGAATGCCACACTTATTTATTTTCCAACGTAATCCCCTCAAGTTCCAAGCATTTATGCTAACACTGGATAAGCTTTTCGATTCTAAATTCAAAGAATTCTTAGGGGAGTGTGCATAACCAGTCATGCACTTCTGCCTGGGCTTCCTCGTCATCGCCGAACCTCGATCCACTAAGAGCTTCTTTTGGTGGGTTAAAAATGTGTTAATGTGAAGGTACCAGATCCGAGGAATATGGGGTTCGAGCAAGCAGACCAATTTCAGGTCTTTCATGGTACCTATTGTGACTCTAGCAGTGTGTGGTCTCCCATTGTCATGCAGTAACCGAAAGCCACTGGACACCAGTCTGCGCCGCATCCTCGAAATTGCTAGTTTCAAATTTTTGCATATAAGGTACATAACATTGTTCACATTTTGACCTTTCAGCATGTAATGTACAAGAGCTGCTCCTTGTTTGTGATTGGTTTGATGATCTGAGAGTGGCAGTTCCAACTAAAACCCTCAATTATTTGCTGCATGTATTCCAATCTCTGTCTTCCTACACAGTTCTTATCCTGTAAGGCTCCCTCTGGTACCACGGTAGTTATTCCCTGACATCTTAACAGATGTCCTACCATTCTGTCCCTTCTTCCTTTCAGTGTTTTCCATATATTCCTTTCCGTTCAGATTCAGTTCAGAACCTCCTCATTCCTTATCTTCTCATTGCAACTAATTTTCAACATTCGTCTGCATTTATCTGAAATGCTTCAATTCTCTTCTGTTCTGGTTTTCCAACAATCTATGTTTCACTACCACATAATGCTGTGCTCCAGATGTACATTCTCAGAAATTTCTTCCTCGAATTAAGGCCTATGTTTCATACTAGTAGACTTTTCTTTGCCAGGAATACCCTGTTCTCAAGTGCTAGTCAGCTTCTGATGTCCTTCTTGGTCTGTGCATCATTGATTATTTTGCTGCCTAGGTAGCAGAATTCCTTATCTTCCATCTAATTCGTGACCTTCAATCCTGATGTTAAATTTCTCGTTGTTCTCATTTCTGCTACATCTCATTACTTTCGTCTTTCTTCTATATACTCTCAGTTCATATCCTATACTC
Organism: Schistocerca serialis cubense; assembly: GCF_023864345.2. Lineage (NCBI taxonomy): Eukaryota > Metazoa > Arthropoda > Insecta > Orthoptera > Acrididae > Schistocerca > Schistocerca serialis. The sequence continues at coordinate 921,589,881 of NC_064639.1, forward strand.
ATCAGACTGTTCATTCCATTCAGCAGATCTTGTAATTCTTCTTCACTGTCGCTGTGTATAACATTGTCATCAGCGACAGCAACTGTAATGCACGAGCAGTTAAGGTGATTGCGCGATAATTCCCGCACTTTTCAGCTCTTGCAGTCTTCGGAATTGTGCGGATGACATTTCACCAAAAGACAGACAGTATATCGCCAGACTCTGTAAATGATGGATCTGCATCAGGTTGTTTCTCAGACAGCCTAAAGATACGACAGCTAACCCCAACTTATAAGAAAATTACTGCTCCATCTCAGTATTACCTGAATTTTCTAAGTTAGTTGAGAAAGGTATTTATACTAGACTAATCACATTCCTGCATCAACATAATCTAATATTTCGAAATCCGAATGGTTTCATGAAAAACAAGCCAGCTTCAATAGCCACATTACAGGTAGTAGATGAATTACTCACTGCCATGGAGAAGAAGGAGTATGCTACCGGAGGATTCCTCAATCCAGAAAAAGCATTTAATTGTGACAACATCGCCATATTACCTAACAACCTGTGAAAACCGGGTATTAGAGGAACTGACTATGAGTTAATAAAATCGTGTATGAACAACAGGAAACAATTTATGTTACTTAAAACAAACATGGGTCTTTCAGATCCAAGATTACTGGAATCAAATGTGGAGTGCCTCAAGGTTCCAACTTGGGACCCCAAGTTTTCTAGATTTAGGTTTGTGATAAAAAGTACTGTTCTCCTAACTCTAAAATAATATTGTGTGCAGAAGATTCAGTAATTGTGTGCAAACGCAAAGCCTATGAGAGTCTGGAGGTTCTGTGCAACAGTGGAACCAGTGAAGTAGTTTAAAGTACTTAAATGAAAATCATATAAATATAAGTTCTTCAACTATTGCAACAAAGGACTTTAACACCAGGAAACAAACAGAATTTGGTGTGAAATTATCCATAGGAAATGACAAAGTTTTAAGTAATCCTCCAGTGATCTAATAAAAAAAATTTAACACTGTTATTTGTGTATTAACAAATCTAAATTGCATTAAGATGTACACACAAGTCTTTAGTTTGTAATTTGTAAACTGAAGTATTCAGAAGAATAATCTGTAAGATGTCCTGAAACTGTACTGTTTCTAGGAACTGTACTGGATTATTTGATATATATTTATAACCTGTTAAATTCTAAGTAGGTGTAACACTTCTTCTAATTCTGAAAATTTTCTGTATTGTAATACCATTTCTTTAAGTATTTTCCACTGCTTGCTTCTGTAGTTTATAAATACAGTTACATATTAAAAGAACACATGCATCTACACTCCTGGAAATTGAAATAAGAACACCGTGAATTCATTGTCTCAGGAAGGGGAAACTTTATTGACACATTCCTGGGGTCAGATACATCACATGATCACACTGACAGAACCACAGGCACATAGACACAGGCAACAGAGCATGCACAATGTCGGCACTAGTACAGTGTATATCCACCTTTCGCAGCAATGCAGGCTGCTATTCTCCCATGGAGACGATCGTAGAGATGCTGGATGTAGTCCTGTGGAACGGCTTGCCATGCCATTTCCACCTGGCGCCTCAGCTGGACCAGCGTTCGTGCTGGACGTGCAGACCGCGTGAGACGACGCTTCATCCAGTCCCAAACATGCTCAATGGGGGACAGATCCGGAGATCTTGCTGGCCAGGGTAGTTGACTTACACCTTCTAGAGAACGTTGGGTGGCACGGGATACATGCGGACGTGCATTGTCCTGTTGGAACAGCAAGTTCCCTTGCCGGTCTAGGAATGGTAGAACGATGGGTTCGATGACGGTTTGGATGTACCGTGCACTATTCAGTGTCCCCTCGACGATCACCAGTGGTGTACGGCCAGTGTAGGAGATCGCTCCCCACACCATGATGCCGGGTGTTGGCCCTGTGTGCCTCGGTCGTATGCAGTCCTGATTGTGGCGCTCACCTGCACGGCGCCAAACACGCATACGACCATCATTGGCACCAAGGCAGAAGCGACTCTCATCGCTGAAGACGACACGTCTCCATTCGTCCATCCATTCACGCCTGTCGCGACACCACTGGAGGCGGGCTGCACGATGTTGGGACGTGAGCGGAAGACGGCCTAACGGTGTGCGGGACCGTAGCCCAGCTTCATGGAGACGGTTGCGAATGGTCCTCGCCGATACCCCAGGAGCAACAGTGTCCCTAATTTGCTGGGAAGTGGCGGTGCGGTCCCCTACGGCACTGCGTAGGATCCTACGGTCTTGGCGTGCATCCGTGCGTCGCTGCGGTCCGGTCCCAGGTCGACGGGCACTTGCACCTTCCGCCGACCACTGGCGACAACATCGATGTACTGTGGAGACCTCACGCCCCACGTGTTGAGCAATTCGGCGGTATGTCCACCCGGCCTCCCGCATGCCCACTATACGCCCTCGCTCAAAGTCCGTCAACTGCACATACGGTTCACGTCCAAGCTGTCGCGGCATGCTACCAGTGTTAAAGACTGCGATGGAGCTCCGTATGCCACGGCAAACTGGCTGACACTGACGGCGGCGGTGCACAAATGCTGCGCAGCTAGCGCCATTCGACGGCCAACACCGCGGTTCCTGGTGTGTCCGCTGTGCCGTGCGTGTGATCATTGCTTGTACAGCCCTCTCGCAGTGTCCGGAGCAAGTATGGTGGGTCTGACACACCGGTGTCAATGTGTTCTTTTTTCCATTTCCAGGAGTGTATTAAAAGAGAACACACACACACACACACACACACACACACACACACAGAGAGAGAGAGAGAGAGAGAGAGAGAGAGAGAGAGAGAGCGAGAGAGAGAGAGAGAGAAATATTCCACACTGCAACAACATTTGGTTTTTAGTTGTTTTTTTTCACATTCACTTCTGTCCTTCTTAGCTTGTAGTGTTGAACTTGCGCCATATTCTGTTGCTCAATTTCAAAGCTGTACAGGTGTACGGGTTATTTCCAAATAAGCTAAGCCTTTGACAGGAAAACATATAGTGTGATCTATGCCTTGCTTCATAAACTTGTGTAAAAAATTGCTTTCTAAAAGTTGAGTGGTCTTTAGGTTGTGGCGACTATTGATAATTCATGAAGCTTCTAAGATGACAAAAGCCAAGATCTTTGGACCTCAGTCTGTGGTACACTAGTGAGGTATAAGCTCATGCTCTCATGCATAGAATTTATTGAGATTATGAAATTCACGTTGTTTCTTGTAGCTGGGTTACTTCTCTTACCTCTGACAAGTACAAGGATTAATACCCACACAGTGTGTACTGTCTATGTCAAAATAAGGTCATTAAGAACTTCGAAAAAATATCTAGACTATCATGTGGAGGTTTTTTTAAACTTATAATAATTAACTTCTCTTTATGGCACTTGTAGTTAATTGCTGCTAGTTCTATTACACCCTTTATACTGGAAGTACTTACATCTATTACATTACAGTTACTACCTCCCACTACAAAGATAGATACCCACCACCACCACAATTCCCTCTCCTGCTGAAGGCAGAGCATAAAATCTGACACTGTTGATCCCAGGTTCTTCTTTGTTTACCAACTATCTTCGTGTGTTATCATTATTCAATGTGGCCTGCATAGACAATGAATCGATTCCATGGAATACATCAGACTGCACACTCTTTGCCTACACACCAGGCGTCGATTGTGGAGCACAGATACAATCAACAGTGCAAGTACCAGTTCCATGTGATCATGTACATTCTTTCGACATTGGCTCGCACGTGCTTAACCAAGCCATGACTGCACTGATATATTGGGAACTTCATACAATGGTACCATCGCACACTGCAATGTACAACAACTGCCAAGCTCTATTTGCCACCACTGATCAAGGTCTACATCATTTTAAGCAAGAATTCACCTCGCAGCCTCTCCCTTCAATGCATGCACAACCTTTGGTGAAATGTGATACACCACTAGTCGCTGGTTCCGAGTGTTCCTTGTTGACCCCTCACCAATTCTGTGGTCGAGTTTACTACCCAGTGCTCATGCTCCTGCTCATGCTCTCATGCATAGATAGATATGCCTCCTGCTAGTGTATATGCCTCCTGCTAGTGTATCGTCTGAGCATGTCACCACTGCTTGGTATGACTTTCATGAGTCTTCTCTGTCCGTACAGGCGCTACACCTGGGCACGATTATGAATGGTACCTGCTGCAGGATAACAATGATGGAGGGAGCTCCCATGCGCAACAACATACGCCGTCTCACTCTTAAGAAACTGCACCGTGATAAAACAGTTATTAATGGCCTTTTAAATGCCGGCATCGTATTCCTTTCCGACAGTAACTGGTCTTCCCCCATACATCCGGTCCCTAAGAAAGGCAGTTCATTCTGGTTGTGTGATAATTACTGGAAACTCAACGCCCATACCATTATAGACAATTGTTCCATGCTCAATATTTAGGACTTTGCCCAGCTGCTTGATTATTGAAGAATGGGATACAACCTGTCGGCTTTGACCATTGACGTCACAGATTACCGCAGGTGATGTATTCCGCAGATTTAACAACAAAGACGGATGTTGAGAAGCAGAGGAATGCAGGTCAGAGAAAACGGGTGGTAGCCAAATATCACACATATTCATATTTCGAGCATAATGTTAAGTAGATCGCTTCTTTTAGTCCTAGTATCCTATTCTGCAGTTGACCTATACAGCTCAACTGAAGAATGGGATAATAGTGCAAAAAAGAAGGAAAAAAGAAAGGGAAGGAAGTAACGTTGCACAGAATATCTCTGTTGGTGTATATGAGTTGTGTCCCGAACTTCAGCTGGTCTATATGGTTAACCGCAGTACGGGATACAAATTTAACGTATGTCGACTCCTTCGCCTTCGCTATCACTAGTATCCCTGAAGTATGGGATACAAATTTTACAGGTGTTGCTGTTTTTCGCCTCCGCTACTACTAGCATTCTATTCTTCGGTTGATACTAGCAATATCGAAGGCGAAAAGAACGACGTACATAAAATTTGCATCCCATACTTCAAATGACCTATAAAAAAAAGATACTACCTCTGTAGTTCAAGCGAGGTACAGGTTGCCAATGTTACGTCTGTTGCTTTTTTCGTCTTTGCTAGCCCTAGTGTCATATTCATCAGTTGATCTACATAGGTCGACTGAAGTACGGGATACAAATTTTTCGTATGTCGATCTTTTGCCCTACGATAGTACTAGTGTCGACTGAAATATATCGTAGTTAGCTAGCGAAGGTGACAACTGTAAAATTAATATTCCGTACTGCAGTTGCAGTTTTCATTGGTTGTGGAAACCATAGCCTTTTCTACACAAGTCAGAGCCTTCAATAGGACACTATGCAGTTGTCAAGTAGATGGCTGGGCCATAGAATGGACATACTGTTTCACATTAAAAACAAACCTATTTTACACGAAATTGTGCATTTAACAATTGTATAGGAAAATTAACCTCTGATATCTTCCTATTTAAACATCCATAAATGTAATTTTAACAAGAATCGAAAATTATGAAACATGAAAACCATATATGACAGAATGTGTCAAATGCTTATACATAAACGCAAAACTGCGATTAACACATGTGCACAAGAATGAATCAATGACTCTATTCACACGAAGAACGCAGTTTTCACAAATGACGAAAAATATGATAGCACACATAGAAAGTAAACTTCCGGCAACTGTCAAGAACAGCCCAGAATTTATTATATGCATATGCATAACACGTTAAGAAACATTTTTTCTATAGCAAAAAATGTAAAAGACGATTAAAAATCGCCATCATGCACTAATGCATAAAGTCGTTAGTAATGTTATTATACAGTCGCTCAAGTCAAAGGAATTTCATTATGTTTCCTCACAATAAACAGTAAGATATAGTGATATGTTTGGTTTAACAGACAACATTCTTCTGATGAGCTGTTTTGCTTAATTCGCTCCAGAAGTTTGTACATCCACAAGCAATTACTCAAAGAGAAATGTAAAAAATTGTAGAAAGCAGGAAAATGCACTGTGCGAACACAGCTTTCACATAAGTAATGGTTCTAAACGGTTTGTGATAGGGTAATGTTTTGTATGGTGTTGTTTGAAATTGGTGTGTACTTAGCTTTGTATTGTTTTCTTGCCACAGTTCTTTAATCAGAAAAAACAGGTAACAACAGAATCAAATACACGGGAACAGGATATGAGATTACTTGCATTTAGGTTTATTTGACTTATTTTCAGTTGAACTGCCCAAGAATGTAATAATTTTACAACTGCCAATCCTTAAACCAGGTTCAGTTTTTGGAATTTCTTCCACCGACAGCCTGTAGAAATATAACAATTCGTTCGTTACACTGTGGTACAATTTGTCGCTTCCTACAATTTTACGTACGTTTTCGCACACATTGGTAATCTTTTTAATCACTCGTCATTTCACTTACATAGATCTTGCTCTCACTTCAGCATTCTTCCATTAGGATCCTTCCCAGACCCAGACTGTTATTGACTTAATTAACCAATGTGATAGATAAGGGAAAGTTCTTGGAATTGCGCCTTCCCGTAATTTTGGTCGAGTCCTTGGGTACAACTGCTCATTTAAATCTTTAAAAGTACTTGTTGTTATTAATGTCCTCTTCTTCAAAATGATTCACATAGACCGTGGAGCTCTTGCATATTATTCAGCTTTTCTTCAGAATTTTCCGTGTGCGTCTGTATCTGTTGCTAACTGCAGTTCCGCTGTATAGCTTTTATCGCCTCTGTAATGGCAACTTTCCACGCACCCTGGGACAAAGTGTTTGTATGGCATGTGACAAATTTTACTTATTTAATAATAATATACTTTTACCATAGGTAATACAATCTCTACTAACATGTTTCAACGATGCTGTTTATTGTGTGTCTTCTCGTCTCTCTTGTCTCGACTACATGTTTTAAGAACCGGTCTGCAGCTTCAAACCAAGCAAGGATGGGTTTATAAATACCGTCTGTAGACGCACCACTCTTAAGTGATTTCAGTACTTTTTTATGTTCATTCATGTAAGCAGTTCGAATGCTTCGAATTTTTAATTTTGTTGCAGCTACATCAATTCCAGGTACATATTCACGCATACTGTTTACTATTTCAATTAATGCAGCATCTCTCAAATTTCTGTCTTTGTATGATTCGCTTTGGTGGTTCCAAAGGCATTGTCGCTGTTGACCACTTTTTCGACATATTAATAGCAAAAGCACTATCTGCGAACAAATACGCGCTAGAAAGGTTTGAATCCAGCCGCGAGGTAGCAATCGAATGACGTTATTCGATTGTGGAGAAGGAAAAATGGCGCAACAAAGTAGAACCAAGTTCAACTTTTTGTGGTGTGACAAAAGTTGCGCTTCTTAAATGGCGCCACCGAAAACTAGTTCACACACGCAACTACAAAGCAACTGCAGTTCGCCATTAGCAGTGGCGATACTTTTGTTGCCTGTGTGAACCCGGCTTTACACACAACGTTAATGTGGTGTAATGAATGAAATTTTTATCATCTGGTATCGTAATTATGTATGTAATTGTTCATGCTGAAGTGCAGTGGATTATTGACAACAAACTTAATGAGGGAATAACTATATTGTGAAATGGGTTGATTGTGCTACTCACACACCGAGCAACAGGCAGGCGCGACGAAAAGAGTGTTCACATACATACATTTTCGGCCAAAGTCTTGTTCATAAAGGAAGCAAAACATACACACACACACACATTAATAGAATCATTCATGCATAACTCACACACTCAAAACAACTGTCTCCATCTGTTCTGGGCAGAATCTTTTTTATTTAAAGGGGGAGCAAATGTGAGTAACGAATAATCATCGGTGGGATGAATTTAATGCATGAGATGCTGCACCAACAATCAGCATGATCATGCAGCCTTGTGTTGTGTGGGGACGAGACAGTTGATGTTGGAACGTTTGCAGTTTGGAAAGCAATGAAGAACACATGAAACAATAGAAATAAGTAGCGCAACCACAATTCGTGTATACAAAAGAAAACATTGCTTGAACAGTTTCCCTTACAAATAAAATATCATTTGTTTAAACTTTAGATTGTGATCGAATCGATTAGTACGCCCATAAACAACGCCAGCTAGCATTTTTGATGAAACAACTGCATCTTCACCCAATGAAAGCACCAGATGCTATTTGGAATACAAACACAAAAGTCTATAGATATTCACAACGGTCAAAACAATTCGGCGCTGAGATATCTTCCTGTGTGGACCGTTGTGAAGAAGCAAAGGAGATGGCGGATTGCTGTCTGGCAGAGCTCGCTCTACTGGTGGCTCTGTCCAACCCCCCACCAATAACGAACCAGTAGAAGACATCGGACTCTGAGACAGCTACTGATTAGTGTTCAAGAAGTTGTTAAATGGCCACGGCTTTGGCTGTGGGAGCAAGCAGCGTGGTGGTTCACTGTTCAGCAGAGCTTGCTCCGTTGGAGGCTCCATCCTACACACTGCCTGCAACAGACCGGTGCATGGACTCTACTGAACTGGATCATCATTATGCTGACGCAGCCTCGGCTGTGGAAATGAGTGGTTTGGCATTTTGACCGCCATCTATGACATTACAAACCATCAAGGAAGGTGCAACACAGCAAGGACGGCGCACATATTCCGCTGAGTGGGGCTTTCCCTTGCATGTTGTAGCAGGTGCACTGGATTTAGGAGGACCAACTGCCTCATACCTCACCGTTACGAGCAGCGCTGCAGACAAAGTTTCAGCTTTGCATGCCATGACCACTGTCTGCTGCCCTGTGGCCACCAATGACAGCACACCATCGCAGAACACTCTGCTAGGCCTCATACTAGGGGCAAAACCGGCACCTGAGAGTGTACAAAGGAGCAAAATTCGTGGAAGTACTCAGATAAAGCGTATACAATCACCACTAGCACAAAACGCATTGCCGCATGCGGCAATAGCCGTCACAAAAAGGCACCAGGGGCCCACACATGCCAGACGAAGATGGCTTCATGAAGCCGAAACGTAAGCACATCGCCAGGGTGATGATGCTTACAACAGCAGACAGCATCAACGTCATCAACCGATTCACCGACATCGCTCGAGGAAGGAGGGATGAATATGGAGAATCAACAGCAGAAGAAGACGCCTCCACCACTGCCTGTCATCATTCAGTTTGTGGTTGCCTTCAAAACACTCGAAGAGAAGATAAAATCAGTCATGAAGGGCAACTTCACAACTCGGGTAACAGCATGCGAACTGTACAAAGTTGTCACATAGACGCCTGAAGACTACACTGGGGTCATGAACCTCATGAAGAAGGATGGGTTGCACTGCTTCACCTACTCCTTAGAGCTGATTAATACGCTAAAGGTCGTCTTCCGCAAGCTCTCCTTCAGTATGGATCCAGTATACTTAATAGAGCTTCTGGAGGACATGAGCTACAACATCCGCACTACCTCGTGAATGAAGTCACCTAGAGACAACTCCAACACACCATTCTTCCTGGCCATCCTGGATGACAACGTGGAAAAGAGGAAGATTTTCCAGGACAAGAGCTCGGGTAGTGTTGGAGTTACAATAGAAAAACTTCGCAGAAGAAGAGGGCCCGTGCAATGCTTCAACTGCCAGGGCCTTGACCACATCGCAAAGTACTGCCAGATGTCCCCAAGATGTGTGAAGTGTGCTGGCACACACTTCCGCGAGGACTGCACTATTCCAAAGAGAGACCCACCATGACGCTGCAACTGCCAGGAAACGCACATGGCGAACTACCAAGGCTGCAGAAACTTCAAATACGCTGCCGCAAACCACGAACGAGGGCTGGCCCCATCGAAGTCGAGACAGCAGGGAAGGATCTGCGCCGCAGTAATGGCAAAGAGATAAAGGCCAGCCAGGCCATCAAAACAATGAGCAACCGCCGCCAGTGACGTCCAGGGGCGTGGACGTTGGACGGAACACGCGCCTATCGCAACAGGCGCGAACGAGAGCAGACGACAGATGGAGCAATGGACGCCAGCCAGAACGAGCCAGGGCGCAGTAGACGGGGAAAGCGGCCTCTATATCACGCTACCGACTCGCAAACCGCCAATCAAGCCCAACAGACGACACGGCGCCAGGAGAAACCAGCTGTAATAACTGAAGCTGCAGAACTCTGGGGGGTGTTGAACAAATTCAAACAGCACGTCATGCAATTTCCGCAGCTTGTCATAGCTGCATAGCAAGTGGCCACCCAGATCAAAATCACAGCAGCATCCATAACTCCCAGACATGGCTAGCAAACAAGTCCTGGGCCTCACCATTTGTGTGTGGAACACGAACAGTGTAAGGACAATAGAGGGCGAGTTTCGGCAGTTTCTGTGTGACGAGGCTGTGGACGTCTGCCTCATCACCAAAACCTGGCTGAAACCTGGAGTAAAGGTGCATGCACCAAACTTCTGGTGCTACAGCACAGACAGAGAAACGGCGGGCGGCGGGACGGCAGTGTACATGCAAACATCACTACGCCAACACCTAAGATGTCTTCACTGGAAGTGACAGGCGTCACTGTCAGCATCTCGATGGGCCAAGTGACCTTCATTGCTGTATACCACCAAACGAAACGTCTCCTGCAACCCAGGGACATCGATGCTGTATTGTTGATGCTGGGCAACCTATTTATTGGCAGCGACATCAGCACAGCACCACACATTCGGAGTGGAACTCGCGATTGACCACTGCCGGCGGCAGAGGGCTGCTCTGAATGCCTAACAACCATGGCACGATAGTGCCATACGACCCCGCACACAACCCATTTCATGGTCGCCCAGATGTCTTGGACGCAGCAATCATCAGGGGGCCACACACAACGCCATCGCGACCATGCACATGGCCCTGTCATCAGATCATCTGCCAGTCATCTTTGTCCTGGACACAGATGGGGTCGCACCACCCTCTGGTAATGCAAGAGGTATCACCATGCTGACTGGGAACACTACAGAAAACACCAGGTCGAGACAGTCGCCGCCATGCCCAATCCAGATGATGAAGACACATACACAGCACACACTGCATTTATGCATTATGTGTTGGAAGCAGCGGAAGTGGCCACGCCACACAGAAGACGAAAGCAAACGGATTACTCCCACCAGCTTCCCCCAGACATAATACAGACCATATGGGAGAAAAACCGGGTCTCTCGGGAATGGTAGGTCACGAGACAACTGGCAACCAAAAACCTGCTAAACCACTGCGACACATCATCCGGATTGCACTCACAAATCACCAAAATCGAGACTGGGTTGGGAAAATTGCTATGCTCGGAATCGGTGATGGTACCATTTGGAAGATGACATAGCAATTCTTGCATTGACAACAGCAAATCCCGCCACTGCAAGTTAATCATGACGTCATGACAGAACCTGATGCCAAGGCCAGTGTGTTGGCCGATGCGTTCACAGCCAACTTTACGCTGGTGGAGGACATAATCGATGATGAACATGTCTACCTTGTAGAGGACTGGCTACCGGTGATCAAGGGAAACAGTGAAGAAGAAATCTCAGAAGAAGAAATCTCAGAAGAAGTAGTACAGTATCAACTAGCACACCTCCAGTCCAGCAAGCAGGGGCAGTGTGATAATGTTGATAATGACGTACTATGGCAGCTCCCCACACAAGTGGTTACCAAGTTAACCAAGATCTTCAATACCATCCTGAGGACCTGCAACTACTCCTCTGCGAGTACCTTGGGGCAGTAGTCCTTGACGTCTCCAGAGCCTTCGACAGTGTGTGGCGCGACGATCTCACATACAAACTTCTGGTACATAGGGAAACTGTATTGCACACCCACCTGCTCCTATCGTAATTAACTGTGCACACTTTCCACATTTGCACAGATGATGGGGAGTCCATAGCACGTCCCATCAGAGTGGGAGTACCACCGGTGCCTGTCTCTCTCCTGTACTCTCTCTCCACTGCAGACGTCCCAAAGGCACCAAGGGTCGAACTGGCGCTCTCTGTGGATGACACAGCACTTTTTGCGTGAAGCGTGAATATGCAATTAATGACACGCCTCCTCCAGCTGGCCTGCAATGAGTAGGGAGAATGGGCCACCAAATGGCGGCTGAAACTCAACACGGCCAAATGTCAGGCCGCGATATTCATCACGAAGAAGATTCTGCTAGAGCTTCAGTCGCTATGGATCCTGGGAGGCCCCATACCCTGGTCCAACATTGGCAAATGCCTCAGTTTTGCACTGTGCCAATGCCTTACGTGAAAGCCACACATCAGTGAGATGAGGAGTAAAGTGTTAGGAAGAATGCACATGCTTTATGCCCGCTGAACACAACAGCACTTCCCACATACTGTGGCGTCACACGTACTTGGCGCTAATAAGACAAGCGCTCGTGTATGTTGCCGTAGTGTTGGAGAAGGCCACAGACACGCTGATTAAGACACTACAGACAATTTAAAAGAAGGTGCGAAGGCTGGCACTGCACCTGCTGCGTGACTTGAGCACTGCAGAGCCGCACAGGATTCCCGGAAATCCGACGCTAAGATATCGATTCCAGCAATCTGCAAATAAATTTTACACGTCAATGCGTAATTCGGAAAATTGTTCCGTCAGTGTCCTGTGAAACCAGGTACACTGGCGAACAACCATGAGATGGTCTGATCTGCCGTTGTTGATAACTGTGAACTGCCTACACAACAAGAGCAAGGAAAAAAGGCAAGAAAGAAGTACAAGAAGAAGACATATCGCAAAGAGAAGTACAAGAAGCAACATTCCCAGCAAGAAGTAGGTAAAGCATGCAAGATGATGTAAGCTACAGCACTCTGAGGTCGGAATCCTCAGGAAAAGCACGAGCACAAACGTTCGAAACAGGGCACAGGCACGTCACAGTGATGATGATGCTGTTTGGTTTTGTTGGGCGCCCAACTGCGCAGTCATCAGCACCCATACAAAGTCCAGTTTCTTTACTCAGTCCAATTTAGCCACTGTCGCAAAAGATGATGATGATGAAATGATGAGGACAACACAAACACCCAGTCCCCAGGCACAGAGAAAATCACCAACCCGGCTGGGAATCGAACCTGAGCCCCCATGATCCAGAGGCAGCAACGCTAGCCACTAGACCACAAGCTGCGGACGCACGTCAGAGTGACATCACTGGAAAATATCACTGCGTTGAACCGTGGAGATATAAATATGGTGGACCGAATGTTTTCTGCTATTTAACGCCCCCGCAAGCAATCAAACATTTTGTCAGACTTAACTATGCTTACAAATGTTTGACTGTGTATGGTGCAACTTGATGTATTTGCCAAGCATAGTTCGTGTTTGAGAGAAATTTTGATTGACAGAAAGTTTGACAAGATGGCGGACATTGTTTGTGTTGACGTTTTGTCACATATGTTTAGTGCAAAATTGTTTTATTATCCTTTATCTCACCTTGTCGTGAGTTTCCACTACTATGAAAACTATGATCAATTATAGAAACAAAACAGCACTGACATTTACCAAAATGGTATAGGTACCACATCTTTCACAGCCATATGTCACACATAAAGAGGTTATGAAAAAGACAATATTTTACGCATAAAATGACATACAAGCTGAGTGGAATGAATAAAAGAAATCAAAGTCTCCAGTTCTTCCACGTATGGTGTGGGTTATATGATATTGCATTGCGATATTTTAATGACTGTCACTAGAGGACCAAGTATGAGAGAATAAATGTTTGCATACTTGTATCTACTTTTTCTATGTGAGGGTGAAGTAACACTAAACAAGTTATTAAATGCTTTACTTTCCATCTGCAGAAGGTTGATGCAATCATCAGGTTCTGAGTGAAACATTTCCATTCACAGGTTTCCAGTTGCATATTTCTCATTTTAAATCATTTCCTGGACCAGCATCTTGTTTTCTTCTTCTTTAAATGAAGTGCCATAGGCAGTGTTAAAAATGCTTTAGCGGCATTTGTAGCCATTCCCACTAGTGCAAAAATACAGCATACATCTGCCTCAAAAGTAAGGTTAAATTGACGACCTTTTAAGAAAAATTAGAGAATGCATATTGTGAAATCACGATGCAAGGACAGGAAATGGAATGCACGGAAGGAAGATGGATCATTTTAAAAATAGGATCAAAAAGGCAGCTAAGGAAATGCTTGTAGCCAAGGAGAGGAAAAAAGTAAAGCAAGAATGGGTAACACCAGATATGATGACCAAGATGGATGACTGCAGGAAATGGAAAACTGTAAACACAGAAGAAGGGAAGCGCAACTACAGGGGGTAAAATAATGAATTAAGAAGGGCGAAAGAAAAAGCAAAGGAGAAATGGCTGACAGAAAAGTGTGACAAGGTAGAGAAATTAGAGAAAGAAGGAAAATATGATTTGATGTACAAAGAAGCAATGGATTTGACATTCAGGGAAAAAACCAACAAAGGACTAAAGGAAGTAGAGGCAGCAGACGGTAAAGTGGTGAGTGAACACGAAGAAATAATGAAAAGATATGAAGAATATATACTTTAGAATGGCTATATGCTGCAGACAGCCGACCAAGTGAAGAAGAGCTTGGGATAGAAGAAGAAGATAAGGTTGCAGATGATGACAAAGGAAATGGAATACTAACTATTGATATTAAAGCATCTATGAAAGAGATGAAAAATGGAAAGGCAATGGGAATTGATGAGATTCCTGCAGAACAGTTAATGTCATTGGAGAAAGAAGGGAAAACAGAGTTGACTGAATTTTGTAATCAAATATACGTGACAGGGCAATGGCCAAAGGACTTTACAGAAAGTATCTTAATACCTGTAGAAAAGAAACAGAACAGTAAAAAGTGTGAGGAACATAGAATAATGAGCCCGATATAGCATGCAGCCAAAGTCTTGCTATGGATGCTCAACAGAAAGCTATATGCAAAGTTGAATTGCGTTATAGGAGATGAACAATTTGGTTTCAGGCAAGGAGTGGGAACTAGAGGTGCCATGGGGCTACTTAGGGGAGAGGTATATGGAGAAGGAAAGGAAGGTGTATGTTGTGTTCATTGATATTGAGAAGGCTTTTGACTGTATCAGATGGGACAAACTGATGGAAATCCTAAAGAAACATAGAGCTGACTGAGGGGACAGACAGTCAATTAGAAATTTATATTTGAACCAGAGAGAAAGAATAAGAACAGAAGTGTGATGAGTGAAGAAATTGAACTGGCAAGAGGATCATCTAAACACAAAATTAGAAGAATATAGAATGAAGATTAACAAGAAGAAAACGAAAAGCATGGTAATTGGAGGAAAGGAGAGAAAATGCCGTATGAAAATAGCGGGAGATGCAACACAGCAAGTGAATAACTTCAGTTACTTGGTAAGTGTAATAATGGATAATATGTATTGCTCAACAGAAATTAGGAAAAGAATTTCAATGGCAAAAGTAGGATTCAAGAGGAAACAGAAATTACTTAGCAGGCCACTGAACAAAGATCCGAGGAAAAGACTTGCCGAGTGTTACATCTGGAGCATTGCACTGTATGGTGCGGAGACCTGGACATTGAGGAACGTAGATGAAAGAAAATTGGAGGCACTAGAGATGTGGATATGGAGAAAACTGGCTCTAATGGCTCTTGAGCTGTATGGGACTTAACATCTGGGGTCATCATTCCCCTAGAACTTTGAACTACGTAAACCTAACTAACCTAAGGACATCACACACATCCATGCCCAAGGCAGGATTCGAACCTGCGGCTGTAGCAGTTGTGCGGTTCTGGACTGAAGTGCCTAGAACCGCTCGGCCACTGTGGCCGGCAGAAAAATGGAAAAAATGAAATGGAAAGACAGAGTAAGGAATGAAGAAGTATTAAGAAGAGTTGGAGAAGAAAGAAACATGCTGAAAATCATTAGAAAGAGAAAACGGAACTGGATTGGACATTGTTTGAGGAGGGACTGTTTATTGAAGGAAAGAGTAAAAGGAATAGTGGAGGGAAAAAATGGGAAGACGAAAAAGAAGATATCAAATGCTGGACAATATCCAAGGAGACAAATATTCAGAAATGAAAAGACTGGCTATGGACAGACAAAAATGGAAGAGGCTTAACCCTTGACAAGACCTGCCATAAGGCAGAATACCTACTACTACTACTACTACTACTACTACTACTACTTTTAGTATGTGTACAAGCTTGTTTCATACATATGTGGCTAGACAAGAGCAAATTTGACAGGAAAGTTTGTTCTTTTAAGAGGGACTTAATAACTTTGAAAAAGTTCCATTGTCCATTAAGTATTAAAATGTTTCATTGTCCATTCGAAAAAAGTTGATGTAGTCATCGAATTCTGAGAGTCATAATTCCTTTAGCATATTGTCATGGGTAAATCTCGCATTTTAAGCCATTCTGTGGACCAGAGTCTTGTTTTCTTCTTCTTCTTTAAACAATGTGCCACATCAGTGCCAGGACTGCTGTGTCTGTATTTGTGGCCGTACTCACTATGCTCAAACTGCCCATGAACACGAATAACGTCTGCTTTGAGCTGAGGTTAAACTGACAAAGATTGTTTGAATGTGCACGCGTTTGCTTGGAAAATCCGTGGCTAGGTAAGAACGATTTTGTCAAACACCTTTGATCGTTTACAGGGACCTTAAGATGGCAGATGTCGGCTTCAAGTTAGGCCGTTATTACACTATCAAATTTCTTTGTCCAATATCTTTGTCAAAGAAATTTGATGGTGTAATAGGGAACTTTGTCAAATGTCATCAAATATTTGATCAAACCTAGGACCTCACTGTAGATTAGATCAAAGAAGTCGCTTGTCTTCTGTTCACTGAAATGCGATATGTTCCCACGTGGAGCGCTAGCATTGCTGCAGCATTCTGTCATCTGTAGTGTGTTTGTAAACATGGCTGGAAAATACAATTGGTGTGTGGCGTCTACCACAAAATTAATAGAGATGTATGAAGCTGATGAGATGCTTTACAATGTGAGGCACCCTGAATATAAAAATAGATTACGAAGATTGGAGAGCTACAAAAATATTATTAGCCGTGACATGCGGCCCGGGTGCATGGCTGAGGACATTAATAAGAAAATTACTGGCCTCCGCACAAGTTACCCCTCTGGCCTAAGGCCAGTATTACACTACCAAATTTCTTTGTCAAAGATTTGATCAAAGATATGATCCAATATTCTGTCAAATATATTTGTCAAAGATCTTTGACGTAGCACTAGAAGGGGTATTACACTGTCATCATATTCTTTGTCAAAGTTCAAGATGGCTGACAACTAGTAATTGTTATTAACTGCAGCAGCTGCTTGTACCACGACTGCACTGTGTGCACATGTGGTACAGAAGCAGGGGAAAAAAAGGAAATGTACTTGGGCGAAGACATGGGTTTCACAACGAAACGATAAAAGCATTCAATAATTTTATTTTTATTTATTTATTTATTGTTCTGTGGGACCAAATTATGGAGAAGTCTCCATGGTCATGGACTGAGTCAATACATGAAATTATAACACGATAGTAGAAACAGATAAAATGAAATTCAAGAAACGTATTCAGGCGACAATTCGTAAGTTTAAATAAAGAAATTCAACAATGTAACACTGGAATTTGTTTAATCTTTCAGCTCTTCCAGGAGCTCCTTGACAGAATAGAAGGAGTGAGCCATGAGGAAACTCTTCAGTTTAGACTTAAAAGTGTTTGGGCTACTGCT
The DNA here is from genome assembly GCF_023864345.2 of Schistocerca serialis cubense. NCBI lineage: Eukaryota > Metazoa > Arthropoda > Insecta > Orthoptera > Acrididae > Schistocerca > Schistocerca serialis. Next base: position 921,607,571 of record NC_064639.1, read on the forward strand.
AAGATTTTTGAGTTCTTGTGGTAGCTTATTGAAAATGGATGCAGCAGAATAGTGCACTCCTTTCTGCACAAGAGTCAAGGAAGTGCATTCCACATGCAGATTTGATTTCTGCCTAGTATTAACTGAGTGAAAGCTGCTAACTCTTGGGAATAAGCTAATATTGCTAACAACAAACGAAATTAAAGAAAATATATACTGTGAGGGCAATGTCAGAATTCCCAGACTATTGAATAGGGGTCAACAAGAGGTTCTCGAACTTACACCACATATAGCTCGAACAGCCCGTTTTTGAGTCAAAAATACCCTTTTTGAATCAGAAGAATTACCCCCAAAAATAATACCATATGACATAAGCGTATGAAAATATGCAAAGTAGACTACTTTTCGTGTTGAACTGTCACTTATTTCAGATACTGTTCTAATGGTAAATAAAGCAGCATTTAGTTTCTGAACAAGATCCTGAACATGGGCTTTCCACAACAGCTTACTATCTATCCAAACGCCTAGGAACTTGAACTGTGCCGTCTTGCTTATAATATGCCCATTTTGTCTGATCAAAATATCAGTTCTTGTTGAATTGTGAGTTAGAAACTGTAAAAACTGAGTCTTACTGTGATTTAACATCAAATTATTTTCCAGAAGCCATGAACTTATTTAATGAACTACACTATTTGATAATGTTTCAATATTACACACAAGACCCCGAGTACTTTAATCGGTCAGGAAACCGACCACTCCTAAAGGAAAAGTACTGGGCTAACATGCATAGAACAATACTTGTTACGTGAGATTATAGTGGAGGAAGTCAAGTCATACATCAATTACTTATGAATGGATGAGCATACATTTCAGTATGTGCTCAGTGAAGTGATTCCTCATATCTCAAAGCACAATACTCGCTTAAGAACTGCTATATCTGCAGAAGACAGGCTCACTGTAACACTGCGATTCCTTGCTACAAGAGAAAAGTTACTCTAGCTTACAGTACAGCACCTGAATTCCACAGTGCTCATTAAGTAAAATAATACCTGAAACGCGTGTAGCAATTTATAAAGCACTAAAGGACCAATGACTGAAGGTAAATAAATGTTCAATACACTTTATATTTATTAAGAATAATTTTTATTTTATTTTATTAACACAGCATGTACCAATTGGTGTCGAAACTACAAAATGAATAGAGATGTATGAAGCTGATTAGGTGTTTTACAACATGAGGCATCTTGAGTACAAAATTAGATTAAGAAGACTGGAGAGCTAAAAAAAACTTCTATACCAGCCTGCTGCAAGGCAACCTGGCTATATCCAGAGGCAGACGGTTGTGCTTGTTGAGTTGTCGCATGCAGCAAATCTCATCTGTCCATCAAATATCGCTGCAAACCATGTATTGTGCCCTTAGTAAATTCCTTACCACTCACATTATCCATGTCACGCAGTTCAGCTGTGATGTGGATGGCACAGGCACTGTAGCGGTCTTCTTGGACAGGTTGGGGCAGAGTCCTGGCCATATCAGCCACAGCCTTCAGTGTCCTGATGGCCTCCACAATGACATCTGTTGCAACATCTGTTGTGCCCTTCCTTCTTCTTGTGGGAGGCCGCTCTTGATGCTGGAGCTGTGGCTCATTGCATGTGACAGAAGGTTCTTGTTGAGCCTGCATTTCATGCTATAAAATAAGAGATGAAAGCCATTAGTTAATACTTCCTTGCACATGCAAAAATCTTATTTACAGCTACCCACAAGCAAAGAAGAGTGGGAGCAAATTGCAGAGGATTTTGAGAAGAGGTGGAACTGTTATAACACTACAGGAGCAATGGACGGAAAGCATATTCATATTAAATGCCCACAAGCTAGTGGATCTCACTTTTTCAATTACATATCCTTCAACAGTATCATTTTATTTGCCATGGTAGATGCTTCCTACAAATTTTTGTATGTTGATGTAGGGACTAATGGGCGTGTTGGTGATGCTGGAGTGTTTTCAAAAAGCAAACTATGGGAGTGTCTCATTGACCGATCTAGTCTCAACATTCCTGAAGGCAGGAAGCTTGGGAACACAAAGATTACACCTCCAATGGTTGTACTGGCAGATGATGCTTTTCCTCTGAGTTACATTATGAAACCATACCCCTTAAAAGGCATCACAAAGGAAGAAAAGGTTTTCAATTACAGACTGTCACAAGGAAGAAGATTAGCGGAGAGCAGCTTTGGCATTCTTGCAAGTCGTTTCAGGATTTTTCTTACTACCATTAATCTGCCTCCAGAAAATGTTACCACAATTACACTGGCTGCCTGCACACTGCATAACTTGTTAACTGAGACAAGAAAACACTGGTACACTCGTCAGGAAACAGTGTCTGCCGTAGCAGGAGACTGCACTTATCTTGATACAAAAAGCACAGAGGACCTACAGCGAATGGAACCAACAGTTTGCCAAGCTGCTTCTGGACGTCCAGTACTCGGGAGAGCAGTTAGATAATATAAGAATGTAGGCTTCTTCGGCTGGTGTCATAGTGATTAAAATTCTTCTGGGTATTATGACACGTCATTGCTAAAAACTAACAACAATAATAAACTAAAACCGATGTTTCGGCCGAATTGCAATGGCCTTCCTCAAGGCACGACTGGTTTTGCATGGAGATAGGTGCTTCTATTTATTACAGACACTGGTTTTGCATGGGGATAGGTGCTTCTATTTATTACAGACACTGGTTTTGCATGGGGATAGGTGCTTCTATTTATTACAGACACTGGTTTTGCATGGGGATAGGTGCTTCTATTTATTACAGACTATCGATGTCTGACGTCACTGTTGTAAAAGTTATAATTGGCCCTCTAATATGATTGGCTAGCCATGACGTAAAGGAAGATGGAAGGAAAGAGGCTATTTGTGGATGTCCATGTCGTCAATGATTGGTAGCTGTCCACCAATCAGCGTTTGGCTTCTGGTCGGCAAGTTTTCCTCTTGATGTGCGCGTAAGTGGACTGGCAGTTGCTCTACAGCTGTTTGTGCAGATACATCCGTGTCCCATGTAGCTTCTGCCCCGCGACATCTCACGGCCCATTGGACTGGGATGGCCGGCAGACAGGATGCCGGGAGTTTGTAGCCATCTTCTCTGTTGATGTTGTCAGTCCGCTTAATAATTTCGATCGCCTCCTGTATTTTGCGTTCTAGCATCAGCAATTCTTTCGCCAGTACTTGTGCTTCCAGGAATCTTATAGGTTGTGCACAGTCACAGTGCTGTTCCGCTATCGTCAATTTATTATGTTGTTGTAACCGTACATAGCGTTCGTGTTGTGCTACTTGTAAGCTGACAGGTCTCCCTGTTTCTCCTATGTAGGCAGCTCTGCTCTCACATCACAGTTCGTAAACATCTGCAGTGTTAAGATTGTTGACTATATCCTTGGTGGAACCTATCATTTCGTGGATCCTGTGGCTGCTTCAAAAAATCGGTTTGAAACTTTGTCAGTGGAGGACGTTGCCTAGCCATTCACTGACGCCTTTTACATATGGTAAGTGTACCAGTAGAAGCTTCTCTTCTTTGCCTTCTTGTCGTGTTCTACTCCCTTTGGTTTTAGCTACCTTTCTTATGATGTTGTCATCATAGCCATTGGCACAAAACATGTGTTGTAGCTCCTTCAATTCTTCTTTGATATTATTTTCATCGCTTATCCAGTAGGCTCAGGCAGTTAACGTATGCAGAACAGAATACTTTTGAGCTGGGTGCTGGTGGCTCTCTGTGTGCAGGTACCGATTAGAGTGCGTTGGTTTCCAGTACACTTTGTGTCCCAGTTTACCTTCGGCAGCTCTGTATACTTCCACATCCAGAAAGGGCAAGGTACCATTGTTTTCAGTCTCATGTGTGAACTTTATATTTTTGTGCACACTATTTAAGTGCTGGAGGAAGTTTCCCAATTCTGCTTCACCGTGAGGCCAGATAACGAATGTGTCATCCACATATAGTAGCCAACAACTGAGACGTAATGGAGCAGAAGCTAGGGCTGTTTGCTCTAAGGCTTCCATGAAGTTGTCTGCAGCTACAGAGGAGAGCGGGGAACCCATTGCCACTCCATCTACCTGTTAGTAATATTTTCCCCGCCAGGTGAAGTACATAGATGACAGCCATAAGCGCACCAGATCGCAGATATCTGGTGGGATCCGATCCTGTAGAATGCGAATAGTCTCCTCAATGGGTACGTTAGTGAAAAGAGACTTGATGGCAAAAGTGACCATAATGTCTGATGGCTTTATTCGCTGTTGTATGAAGCAGGAAGACTCTTTCACGTAGGAGTCTGTTTGTCCCACAAGACGGCAACTTAGGTGCCAGATGTTTCGCAACATAATACGTAGGTGAATCTATTCCGCTCACCATGGGCCTCAGCAGATAACCCTCCTTATGGAGCTTAGGTACTCCATAGATTCTAGGAGGAACAGGCACCTTGGTGATTAGTCTCTTGGCTGTGTCAGGATTAATTCTCGAGACCTTTCTGAGGGCCTTCGTATTTCTGCCTATCCTCGCTGTCGGGTCACTCCTTAGTACTCTGTAAATGGGATCGCTTAGCAGTTTGTTCATCTTCTTTTCATATTCAGAAGTGTCCATCAGAACTGTAGCGTTTCCTTTGTCCGCATGTAGGACCACAATATCCTTGTTATTCCTGAGCTCCTTTATGGACTGTGTTTCTTCATGTGTGATATTGGCTCTGGGTGGTTTTGCTGTTGGTAAAATTCTTACCGTTTCCTGCCTTATCTTTTCTCTTTCGACACGTGGTACTTGGTAGATTGACGCCGCCACAGACTGAATGACCGCTTCTGTGGGAATCTTTGTGGATGTAACTGCAAAGTTTAATCCTTTGGACAAAACTGATGTTGCTGCCTCACTGATGGTCTGTGTTGAGATGTTAACCATGGTACGAGTTGTATCCAGACTTAGCTGTGAGTGGTGTTTGTTTCCCATTAGCTCCTCAAATTTCTTTTTCTGTCAACTGCTGACCAAGGCCTCCTCCATGCAGGCCTGGTTGTGGGTTATTCGGTCGATGTTATCCCAGTCCTTCATGTTTATGTCTGTCAGCTACGTTATCAGTGAACGACTGGGATAACATCGACGATTACAACAACATAATAAATCGGCGATAGCGGAACACCACCTTGACTGTGGACAACCTATCAGGTTCTAGGAAGCCCGAGTACTGGCGAAAGAATTGTGGATGCGAGAACACAAAATACGGGATGCGATCGAAATTATTAAGCAGCTTGACAACATCAACAGAGAAGATTGCTACAAACTCCCGGCGTCCTGGCTGCCGGCCATCCCAGTCCAACGGGCCGTGAGATGTCGCGGGGTAGAATTTACATGGGACACATCTGCAAAAACAGCTGTAGAGCAACTGTCAGTCCACTTCCGTGCACACCAGGAGGAAAACTTGCCGACCAGAAGACGAACGCTGATTGGCGGGCAGCTATCAATCGTTGATGAAATGGACATCACGAATAGCCTCTTTCCTCCCATCTTCACTTACGTCATGACTAGCCATTCCTATTTGAGGACCAATTATAAGTTTTACAACAGTGACGTCAGACACAGATAGTCTGTAATAAATACAAGCACCTGTCCCAATGCAAAACCAGTCATTCCCTGAGGAAAGACATTGCAATTCGGCCTAAACGTCGGTTTTAGTTTATTATTATTTTTAGTTTTTAGCAATGATGCAGCATAATACCCAGAAGAATTTTAATCACTTAAGAGAATACTTTAAGACATTTTACAATGGCGCTGGGAAAGTGCCCTGGTGAGATAATCACATTTAGTTACGTAAAATGTAAACAAATGTACATACCTCAAACATTTCTTCGAATGTTGGTGTACCTCGTTCACTTCCACTTTCTGTGCTCTCGATATTAGACACTCTCGTCCTCCTCTGTGGCCTGGTTGAGGAACTTTAGTCTTGCGTTAATAAAAAGGAAGAGATATGCCGATACGAACTTTTGCTTTCTCGTAGGAGTAACTTGTGCGGAGGCCATTAATTTTCTTTTTAACGTCGTCAGCCGTGCACCCAGGCCGTATGTCACAGCTAATAATATTTTTGTAGCTCTCCAATCTTCGTAATCTATTTTTATATTCAGGGTGCCTCACATTGTAAAGCGCCTCATCAGCTTCATACATCTCTATTAATTTTGTGGTAGACGCCACACACCAATTGTATTTTCGGACCATGTTTACAAACACACTACAGATGACAGAACGCTGCAGCGATGCTAGCGCTCCACGTGGGAACATATCGCATTTCAGTGAACAGAAGACAAGCAGTTTCTTTGATCAAATATACAGCGAGGCCCTAGATTTGATCAAATATTGGACGACATTTGACAAAGTCCCTATTACACTGTCAAAAATTTTTGACAAAGATATTGGACAAAGAAATTTGATAGTGTAATACCGGCCTTAGTGACGTAATTGTGACTCCCTTCTTATTACCTCCATGGTTTAAAATCACGTAATACCATAGCAATAGGCTGTGGTAATACATTGTCTTCATACATGGATATCTTTGCACGAGGCGTGCCTCGTTTATGTTAATCTTTGGGATCTCCGATCTTGTAATGTGGCGCTGTGATTTGACGTATGGATTGTACGCGCGAAACTCAATTTTATCTGTTGTAGTTATGTTAGAATTTTGTGTATGTCATTGTTATATATTGCGCTTATTATCAAAAACATCGCCTAATATTTTGGGAACCTGTTATGTTACTCTTTTTTGAGAAGTGTACTGTAATTTTTAACTTTGTAAGTGTGATTAAAGGTTAGCAATATAATTTGTCAACTTGGTTATGTTTGTTTTAGCCCAATTTTCCTGTGTACACCAGTCATTGTGTGATTGTGTAACGGGAATGGCAACACTTACAAAAAATAATAGCTACAAAATCAGTAATAACCATATTGCAGCACTGTTGGGGATGAATGTTTTATTCCCTTTCAAGTTCGTAATAAAAAAATTAGAACACGAGTTTCTGCTCATAACAGTATCGAAGGTAATTCGGTTGTGAGGCACGAGTTGATATTTGGACAATTACCACCTTTTTCATGCCATTAGGATTTATTCGTAGACCGAAAACAGAACCCTGCCTAGCATCGCTTGTACTTTTTTTTATAAAAACAATGTGTTTCTACCAAACATCATTCGGTGGTTATCAGACCATCCGTTTTAAGCGTGGTTGTCTTCGTATGGCACGTAAGAATTATTTAATTAGAGTTTAGAAAGAATCCGGGTGTACGATTGCACAAAATTTGTCTTGTAGTCTTTTCTTTAATGATGGCACTTCGGCACAGAACAAATTTGAATGTGACCACAAAGTATTCAATGAATTCTGATAAATCTCGGACAACAGCACCATACAGATAGAACCAAATAGTGACGAGCAAAACTGTGCCAATTTTCACTGCTTAATTACTAAATATTCATTGTGATGTGAAGTCGTTAACTGCAGACTTGCGCCAGAGAATGCTTTGGCAGTTTTTTAACCAAGCATGAAGTAGCGTGTTGTCTACATAAAGATCTAGACAACAGAAAGTAAGATGCATGCAAGAAACACTGTCTACATCAACAGTCACTTGTCAAGTAGTCTGACAAATTTTAATTATGTATCACTGTACGTGCGAGGGATAAGGATGCCTAGATGGCCAACTGGTGTAGATTTGACTTTGATCTAGAATGTCTTATGTGTAGTACTTATAAATAAAAGAGTCTCACTGCCAGTTCCACTCTGGTGATAATCTCAGCAACTGGTGGCACACAGTTATCTGTCTGACCATTGTCTGGGGCAACATTACATAATATTTTACAGAAAGAAGCTCGTAAGCGGTATGGCAAATACGGACAACACAAATTAGAGGCTAACAAGAATCAGAAATTGAAACCAATCAAATACACTCAAAATGCTTGATTAATTACAGTTGTGTTCATAGTCCTTGCGATTATAAAATGGAACTATGCAACTGGTTGTTACATTTCATAGTTTACACTTCAAAAGATTTCTGTGAGGTGCACAATAGTTACTATAGTTTTAAGATTATAATTGTGATTGTCTGCCCATTATTATTATTACTACTATTATTACTGAATTTAACAGAAAATTATTATAACCAATTTAAATATCGCAGTTTGAAATCAACATCAAAATTTTCCAAATTTTTTAACAAAATAACTGTGATATGAGACAATTTGATCACTGGGCATAATACAGCATGTTGCAAACATGCTTTTGATTAATGCCTTATTAATTTTATTTTCCTTGCAATTGAAATTCGCTTGTTACTTTTAGCCTCTTGTTTTACAGGTATATTTTGTCCATGTATATCAAAACTGTATCTCCATCATGGATAAATTGATGGACCTATTTGGTGAGTCAGATAAAATACATACACCTTTTACAATACTTACAACAATTTTTGTATTGTGATTGATACCATTTGAGTATTTTTAATACCACTTAAGTATTTTTATCAGTGATTGTGTAATAAACCTTTTATATTGGTTGAAACTGCGAAACACTGATTATGAAAATGAACTCCTCCTTAACTAGCCAAAGATTTCTGGACTAATGTCCCTGTGAGAGAAAGAGATGTCTTTAGTATGGATAGGGACAGTGATTGCTGTGCTTGGATGCAAGCTGTGTTGGTGACCGTTCGCTCACAGCTCCAAGTGGTACTAGCCTGTGCTACACAGCTTGAAGCCTGTGAGCATCGCTGAGGGGGAGCAGATGTGAAGGTCATTTCAAGGTGTGGCAGGCAGCAAAAAACTTCCCAGGAGGCTGATCTAAAGGTATCCCTGGTTTGCCTAACAAACGGGTTTCAGGCACTGTCTGTGGCTGACAAAGATCCTGAGCCGGATGCAGTCACCTGTACTGTTTCAGAGGAAGCTGCTCAGGCTGAAAGATCCAGGCATTCACAAAGGATTGCTGGTAGTGGGACCTCCAGTGTTATGCACATAATTGGACCCTTTAGCGTTATAGCTGCTATCACTCCCCAATGAAATGTTATAGGCCCTGTGCTGTTCCTAATATGTATAAATGATTTAGGAGACAATTAAAAATTGTCAATAGATCAAGATCAATTACAAAGTCATTTAGACAAGATATGTGTATGATTCAAAGAGTGGCAGTTGACACTAAATAATGAAAAGTGCTAGGTCATCCATATGAGTATGACGATAAAAGGAATCCATTAAATTTTAGTTACACGATAAATCACACTAATCTAAAGGCCATCAGTTCAACTAAATACCTAATGATTATGATTAAGAGCAATTTAAATTGGAATGGTCACATAGATAGTGTTGTGGGTAAACCAAACCAAAGACTATTTTATTGGGAGAACATTTAGAAGAGGCAACAGGTATGTTGAAGAAACTGTCTACACTATGCTTGTCCATCTGCTCTGGGGATAATTCTTGCATGGTATGTGATCCTTAACACACAGGTTTTAGGTGGATGACATACAAAAATTTCAAAGAAAGTTATTATCGGAAACGGGAAAGTACATCACGGATATGACACCCTAGTTGGGGTGGCAACAATTCAAACAAAGTCTTTTTCGGAGCAGTGAGATCTCTTCATGAAATTTCAATCACAAACTTTCTCCTCTCACTGCAAAAACATTTTGTCGACACCCATCTACATAGGGAGAATAGATCATCATAATAAAATAAGAGAAATCAGAGCTTGCACAGAAAGATTTAAGTATTCATTTTTCCTGCGCATTGTTTTTGAGAGTCTAACAGCAAAAAAACAGTCTGGAGGTGGTTTCAGGAACACACTGCCAGGCACTGAAGGGTATTGCAAAGCTCCCATGTAGGTGTAGCAGGTCCATTCTGAGAAGTCTGCTGACTGAATTTTTGTCCCAATATGAAACACAATTTTGATCTTTCAGGGATTACGTTTTGATACAGCAGAGAGATAGAGATTTTACATTTTTGCTATCGCTACTGCACATGATCTTAATCAAAGGTAGTAACTTATTTTTCTTTCTTTTTTAATAAACACTTTATTGATGCTTCATTTTGTTTACAAAATAGTTTTCAATCAACAATTTTAATTCCAGATAAAAACTGTTCAAAGTACATCATCTTCACTGTCATCATCATCACTATTGTGTGGTTCCAGTTTATCAGATACTGTTCATGAGCCTCTTCCACTTTCTTCTGTCCTTGTGCAGTCTGTCATGGAGTATGTCATCCATTGTCCTTCCTCTGGCAGTGAGGTCTTCCTTGTTCATGTCCAGCCAATGGGTTCTGGGTCTTTCCTTTGAAGTATTTTCCTTTCACCTCTCTTTCAAAACTGATTCGGGCTGTTCTTGTAGTCCCCAACCACCTTAGGTGCCCATAGTACTGTAGTCTGGCTGTGCTGATTCTGTCTATAAGAGATGTCTTCATTCCAGCTTTCTTCCTCGCCTCCTCATTCCTTAACTTACCTTAAACTTCTGGAAATTGGATCTGAGGAGTTTCATTTCTGACTGATGGAGCCTCAATGACTGTCTCTTTTTGATGATGCAGGCTTCAATACCGTGGGTCAATATTGGTACGAAGTAGCTACTGAACATCACTAATTTCGCTTTTTCTGGAATCTTGTCATCTAATAAAAAGGTTCTCATTTGCCAATAGAATTCAGCACTCTTTTGCACTCCTGTTTAATCAAATTATTCCTGGAGATTATACTTCCAATGCGTGGAAAATTGTCTGCTCACTCCAGCTGGTGGTCACCTAGTTTCATACTTGCAGAGCGGCCATCTCTGCTGACTACCATGACCACTGTCTTGGTCTTACTGATGTGGAGGTTGTACTTCTGGAACTTGGATTTCCATATGTTTAATTTCATCTGAACTTCCTCTTCTGTTTCAACTCAGATTATGATGTCATCTTTATTAAATCATCCATAACAGTGGTGAAAATTAGTGGGGACAGTGCACTGCCTTGCTGGACTCCGTCTTGGTATGGAACCATGATGATTGTCCCTCTCCAATTTGCACATAGCCAGTACAGTCCTGGAATGCCATCTGGATTTTCCTTACCAGTTCTTCATAGTAAAATGAAACAGAAAGTAATTTAAAGGTAATAAATCAGGAAGACACATATTACAAGTAGGAAAATAAACTCAAAAGTTTTCCTCATGAGGAAAAGTAATAATTGTCTTCCCTCATAAGCAGCTAGTTGTTTCAAAGCTATTGGAAGTTCTTCATATACGAATAAAAGGAAAATTTTTGGAGAATGAAAAATAAATTAATTAAAGCAATAAAAGTAAGGAAATTTTTACTTTCTTTTGAAAGTCTGTATCATGAATAGCATCTACCACATTGCTAAAAAGTTACACTGATTATACACATTGTTCATGCTTTTGGACTGCAAGTTTTTGTACTACAGTGATTCATACAAAACATCATCCTATTCCTTCCTTGAAAAATACTATTTGTAACATGTCACCAAATTCTTTCCTGTGTTTTTTTGTTGAATTGTTTATAGAAATGTCACAATGTAGAATTTGTAATCTTCCACAACGTCCGAATTACGTTTTTGTTTGGTCATTTCCTATCACTCATTGCAGTATTGTAGTCAAGTGGACTTTCATTGCACATGTAGTAATTTTGTAATCACAGTTTAACAAAAGTATATCACAATTTACTTATTTCATCTGTTCTTCACACCAACACCATGAAATCTTCTTTAAATTCTGGAGGTAAGGAGATACCATTGGTTACTTCATTTATTACATCAGAAAACTTATTGCTGACGATATTTCAAAACCTTTTGCAAAATTCAACTGGTAGTCCATCTGGCCGTGTTGTCTTGTTCAATGTGGATGTTTTAATGACATCCAGAAGGTTCGCAGTGGAATATGTTGTCATTATCTCTCTGTTGTTTTTCTGTGGTTACAGTGTCAGTACCTTTGAGACATATTTCTGCAAATTGCTCATTGTATTCAACTGTAATATATAAGTCCTTAAAAACTGGATAATGTCTTTAATTCTTTCTTTCTGTTCCAGAAGAATTTCCTTGTTTGCAGTTCACAGTTTATTTGTAAATGTCTTCCTTCTGTTCTTCGTTTGCCATATGAAATAATACAAGGAGGCAGTTTTTTCTTCTACATTTGTTTTGTGACCCGGATTTTATCTTCAAACTGTTGATGAGTTTTCTCTTTAACTTCATTAAAATTTCTTTCATTTCCTTTATTTGTCTAAAGTGCTGACTAGACAAAACGGGCTGAACATAGAGTTCTCTCAAATAAAAGTAATAAAATTCTGTGATGTTCTTCATAAGTCTGGCTTTTTATTTTCCATATTTAATCATTGTCATCCACAGTTTCTGTTTTGAGAGTGTAGTCCACCATTCGATGTTGGGCCGTATATTGTTCTTGATCCAAGACACTTGTTCCAAATCATTCCTATGGATTCATCTAAAACCCTGTTGTCAAGGACACTTACATTCAATTTCCAGTGTCCTCGCTTGGGCACAGAAGGTTTTTTGCTTGGCTACGTTGATGCTACAACATACTCCACAGTGGTTGAAAAACTGGTTGGATTTGTGTCTATTGAAGACACTTACTGTGTAAGGCATTGTGATACACAAAAAATCAATTCTGCTTGCTGCAAGACTTGTCATGTATCTAAATTTAACTGTTGTAGTGTACAGCACTTCCCAAGTATCTTTTAGATTTATGTTCCTTACAAAGTCACACAATTCTTGCAAAAAATTAAAGTTAGGATTTGCTCTTTTGCTTGTAGTACGCAGTTCCACTACTCTGCAATCAAAAGATTTTCCAGGTTGTCTTTTAAGATGGATTGTAAAACAGAGAGATTCTCTACAGGTATACCGTCTTTCACTGAAACTGCAGTCCCACACTCATTTTCAAAAACTGCATATAAAATTTCATTAAAACCTGGAAAAATTAAATCTGTGTATGATTACTTCCTGCAGTAGGCTACATAGGTATCAGCATTGTAGAAGTCTTTCAAGGTACCTAATTTTAGAAAACTCCAAAACCTGTTGTTATTTGTAGTCATTATGTTATACAATTGTGTTGTTCTTTGTAACAGCCTCTCCAGCTAATGTGAAAAAGAAAACTGTTAGACATGAACACTGATTTAACATTAAGTCTTCTTTATATAATAATTTTGACACAGATTTTCCATTGCAGTTTATTACAGTGAATCTGAGTGCAGTACAAGGGGTCACTCGCCATCATTTCCATTCTCAATCATTATTTGAAGTGTGTCATCAGCCGTTGTCACATAATGTTCCATTTCTTACATTTCAGTTGCCCAGTCCATTTTATCTGAAGTGTTCTTTTTTTGCTTTTCTCCATATAATCTTCTTCGCAGCCCATCATTGTTAACTGTTCCCCCCCAGGGTGCTTGCCATTCTTTGGTGGGTTCATGCTTGGCTACCACAGGGCCCCAGCCTGTGCAGCATCTTTTCCCTTCTGTGGTGCATGTCTATCCTCTTGCTATTCTTTTTCCCCTCCCTTGAGGATCATGTCTGATGTGTTATTGGGAATGTTCTGCATTGTCCCTCGTTGACATAAGAACACTCTTCACCACTGTTTTTTGTGCCGTATTCCTTTCTTTGTTTCCCTTCTCCTATCCTTCCTCTGCTTCAGCATTTGAGGTTCCCCTTTTTCTTCTTCCTTCCCGTGCGCTCCTGAAGACCGGCCCATGTGTCTGACACGTAACAGATGATTGGGTAACGCGTAATTCTCAGCCCCCGGGTCGACAGTTAGGAATCACATGTACTGCCTGGTACAAGCCAGGCACGGGGAGGGGTGATTGCCTGAGCTGCTACCTTCCCAAACTGCTGATTGGTTCCTCTGCCAGGTGTTCAGGAGTTGTGAACAATCACCTAAGGCGGTGCGCCCCCTTATGCATGGGGCTCCCAGTTGGAAGGAGCGTGTCATCGGAGACACTGGCAATCATGGGGGCACAATGAGCCAATCATCTTCACAATCAACGTCTATGAAAGAAAACAGAATGAGGCTAGCGATTCAAAGACCCTTCCAACTGCACCATAGTTTCACATGATTTCACGTACAGAAGACGGTCAGTCCTTTGCAACGGTAAATCCGTTTATTATTCAGAAAGGTGTTGATGCAGTTGCCGGCCCTGTCAAATCCTACTCCCATGTATGTAATGGCACTTTGCTTTTGGAGACTACTTCTGATTCTCAAGCACAACATTTGCTTGCGGCCTCGCTTCTCCAAGGCTATCCTGTTCATGTCAAGGCCTGTAGAACTTTGAATTCTTCCCATGGTGTTATTTATGCTAGACTGCTCTATGGTCTGACTGAGGCCAAAATCCAATCATACCTCTCTGATCAGGGTGTCATTGCTGCCCATCAGGTGATGAAAAAGGTAGATTCCTCCTTAGTGCCCACACACACTCTTTCTCTCACCTTTGATAGAGTGGTGCTTCCATCCAAGACCAAAATAGGCTATGAAATTATCACAGTCCGACCATACATTCTGAATCTGATGCACTGCTACCAGTGTCATCCTTTCAACCACACTAGAACGTCTTGTTGACACCCAGCCAAATGTGTAACCTGTGGTAGGGATGTGCACTAGGGTGATTGTCCGCCTCCTTCTCCCCGCTGTATCAGCTGCATTGGTGGCCACGCCACCTCCCTTCAAGATTATCCAATGTATCTGGATGAGCGGGCTGTCCAGGAGATCCGAGTAAAGGAAAAAATGCCTCACCCAATCGCTCGCAAGTTATTGGCTAATCGCAAACCCTGTGTTCTATTGTCTGGCACTAATAGTTCTGTTCTTGGTACATCTCGCACCATGAAACACATGGCAACACAGACATGTGACCTCAAATTCAGCTCTTAGGTTGTGAAATCGCCCTGTGACAAGGTAGCATCGCTTGGCCCCTCGTCCAGCTGTGCAACAAGCCATTAAACTCTCACCTCAAGGTTTGAAGCCACCAGCTACACAACAGTAGGCCAGAAAGGCCAGAAGGAGTACTCCCATGAAGATTTCGAACATCCCTCTAGCCAGCCAACGCCTGAGTCTTCCTCTGCTAACTGGGCTTGAAGAAGTCCAACAATGGCAAATGGTCTACTCCTTCACCGACTCGAAGATCCTCTTGATGGTGTCGCCACGTGATACCCTCACCGAGCCGGGCCTCCGTGTCATTGGTGCACACCACCAATCATTTTTCTGCGTTGGACTCCACAGACTGACCTCATGGAGCAGCATCCTCCTGTCTCTGTGTCGTGTAGCAGCAAGTCTTCGCAGGCTGGCACTCAGCAACCACTGAGGTGACACTCCTTCATTTTTTCCTCATCATGACTCTCCTCCAATTGAATGTTTGCAGCCTTCAATCCCACAAAAAAGATTTACAGCTGCTTTTAGAATTGCAGTGTCCCCTTGTATTCTGCCTTCAGGGAACAAAATTGTGTCCTCACAACCACTTTGAGCTCTCGCATTTCTTCCTGGTCCATTTTGACCTTCCCCCCCCCCAAGGTTGGCATTCCATCTCACGGGGGAGTCATGCTGCTCATATGGGATGATGTTCATAGTCAACCTATCTCCCTGACTACCAATCTTCAAGCTGTTGCGGTTCACCTTTTCCTTCCTCACCTGACTTTTTCCCTTTGTACTATTTATATCCCTCCATCATTTGATGACACCAGGGCAGACTTCTTCCAGCTTATTGGCCAGCTACCTCTCCCATTTCTGCTACTTAGTGACTTGAATGGGCATTGTCCCCTTTGGGGTTCTCCCAGAACCTTTCAGAGAGGTGCCCTCTTGGCTGCCCTTTGTAATCAACTTAGGCTTAACTTCTTCTGCCCTAACAGAGGAGCACTCACATTCCTTTTTGACTCCTCACACACCTATTCCCATTTGGATCTATCCTCCTGCACAGCCCAGCTTGCCCAACGTCTCGAGTGGTCCATTCTTTCTGACACTTACTCATGTGAGTATTTCCCATGTGCTGTTCGTTTGCTGACTCCCACCCCATCTGTGTGCACACCCAAATGGCAGCGTATGAAGGCTGATTGGTGGCTTTACTCCTCCCTGGCAACCTTCGAAGAACAAGATTTCCCCAGTTGTGATGACCAAATGGAATATCTTACAAACGTTATCCTGACTGCTGCAGAATGTTCCATTCCTTGTAATTCCTCTTTACCATGCCGTGTCCCAGTCGCTTGGTGGACTGAGGCATGCTGCGACACAATTCGCGCGCAGACATGTGCTCTCCGTGTTTTTAACCGTCATCCCCTGATGGCAAACTGCATTCATTATAAACAGATGTGTGCACAGAGTCATCGCGTTCTTTGGGATAGGAAAAAAGCCAGCTGGATTTCATTCACTAGTTCCTTTAACAGTTCCACCCCTTCCTCTGTCATATGGACCAACCTCCAATGGCTCTCTGGCACCAAGTTCCATTTCCCAATCTCTGACCTGACAGTATCAGACGATGTCATTGTGGACCCTGGTGCTGTCTCCAACACCTTGGACCGCCATTTTGCAGAAATTTCGAGCTCTTCCCACTACCACCCTGCCTTCCTCCATCGGAAACGAGCAGAGGAGGCTCGGGTGATACCCTTCTCTTCTCAGAATCATGAGTGTTACAATGATGCATTTAATATGAGGGAGCTAGATCATGCTCTCCGTTCATCCCGATCCTCTGCCCCAGGGCCAGATGCTGTCAACATTCAGATGTGGCAGCACCTTTCTCTTGCAGGCAAGCACTTTCGACTTGATTTGTACAACCGCACCTGGGCAGAGGGCATGTTTCCCAGGCACTGGTGTGAAGCAGCTGTCATACCCATACTTAAGTCCGGTAAGGACAAACACCTTCCTGTTAGCTATCACCCCATTTCTCTCACCTTCCGTGTTTGCAAGGTGATGGAACGTGTGATTCATTCCTGGCTGGTATGGTAGCTCAAGTCTCGCAATTTACTAACCACTGCACAGTGTGGATTTCGAGCGCGCTGTTCTGCAGTTGACCAACTCGTCACTTTGTCCACCCATGTCATGAATGGTTTGCTGTGAAAATCCAACACCTGCTGGAGAAATGGTATCCTCCGTACTCTCTACACGTGGGGCTTCTGTGGGCGCCTGCACTGTTTCCTTGAGGAATTTTTAAAAGACCAAGTTTGAAAGTGTGTGTGGGTTCCGCCTTGGTCGGACACCTTTATCCAGGAAAATGGTTTGCCTCAGGGTTCCGTCCTGAGTGTCATCCTCTTTACTATCACCATTAACCCTATAATGGCCTGTCTTTCGCGAGGTACCTCTGGGTCCCTTTTAGTTGATGATTTTGCTATCTATTGCAGTTCTCCATGGACCTGTCTCATTGAGGTGTGTCTTCGGTGATGTCTCGATTGTCTTTCCTCATGGAGCATCAACAATGGCTTTCATCTTTCCACTAACAAATGCGTTTGTATGAATTTCTGGTGGCACAATTGGTTTCTTCCACCATATTTACATCTTGGGCCTGTTGCTCTTTCGTTCGTTGAAACTATGAAATTCCTGGGACTCTTACTCGATAGGAAACAGTCTTGGTCCTCCCAAGTGTCTTACCTGGCAGCCCACTGGACACGATCCCTGTGTCCTACGTGTCCTGAATGGTACTTCCTGGTGTGCAGATGGAACCACCCTCCTCCGTTTGTACCAGTCCCTTGTCTGTTCGAAACTAGATTATGGGTGCTTTGTTTATTCGTCTGCATGTCTGTCCCTCTTACGCTGTCTCAACACTATCCACCATCGTAGCATCCTTTTCGCCACTGGCGCCTTTTACGCTAGCCTGGTTGAGAGCCTACATGCTGAAGCTGCTGAACTACCACTGTCCTACCACTATGACTATCCTTAGCAGGTGTGCAAGCCGTTTTTCTGCCATGCGTGGCCACCCATCCTATGCCGCCTCCTTTGATGACTCCTTTGTTTGCCAGTATGGCGCACGTCCGTCCTCTCTGTCACCTCGTGGAGTCCGCTTTCGGCACTTGCTTCGGTGGCTTAATTTCACACTACCTGCAACTTTCCCAGTGGTTGTGAACCCTTCACCTCCTTGGCTTCGTGCGGCGGCCCATGTTCACCTTGGCCTTCCTTCACTTCCTAAGGACGGTACTCCATCCTCACTCTAATGCCTTCAATTTCACGATCTTCGCGTGGAACTTCGCGATAATACCTTTATGTACACTGATGGCTCTCGGACTGACCATGGTGTTGGGTGTGCCTTCGTCATTGGAACCAATGTTTTTCGGTATCGGCATTCAGCACATTGCTCAGTGTTTACAGCCAAGTTCTTCGCCCAGTATCAGGCCATGGAGTACATCTGGTGACACAGGCTTTTCGTTTGTGTCTTCTGCTCAGACTCTCTCAACACCCTTCAAAGCATCTGTGCGCTGTACAGCTCCCATCCCTTAGTGCAACAGGTCCAGGAAAACTGTAATTTGCTCACTCTTGATGGAGGCATGGTGATGTTTGTCAGTCTGCCAGGAAATGAGGCTGGTGACATTGCTGACAAGGCTGTAGTCCTTGTACCTCAGTCCACTAGTTTCTATGTACCCTCCGATGATCTCTGTGTTGCCATCTGTCAGGACGTGGTGTCCCTTTGTTATTGCCATTGCCCCTCTCTTCGTGGGAATAAGCTCCATATTATTAAGCCTCTCCCAGCGGCTTGAACGACCTCCTCTCAGACCTCCTGCTGGGAGCAGGTCATTTTAACTAGGTTGTGTATAGGGCACTGCCTTTTTAACCATCACCATTTGTTAAGTGGAGCTCTCCTACCACTTTGTGCACATTGCACCCAAGGGTTAACTGTCTGCCATTTCCTGATGGAATGCCCATTTTTTATCTGTTTACTTTCCAGCTTGGGCTTTCCATCCGAGTTATCAGCTGTTTTATCGAAGGATGCACAGGCTGTCGACTATGTTTTACGTTTTATCCATCGTACAAAATGGCGAAGGCTGTTTAATTTTTAGTTTTGGACCTCCGTTTCTGTATGGTATGTTTTATAGCCCTTTCTCCATGTCCCTGTTTTTCGCTGTCTTCTCTTATGTCGATTGGGATTGATGTGTAGTCGTTTTTTAATTCCTCTCTGTCTTCATGTTCTGTAGTTTTGACTTGGGCGCATATGACCCACAGTTGTTTTTGTGCCCTAAAACAAAACAGACAGTTGTTAATTGTTGAGTCATCCATACTTTGTTGTCTACTATTTGATCTGTGAGAAATGATGTTTCTGTCATCCTCTTTGTCTTGCCTGTACATAAAACTATCTGAAATTTCCTTGTTCTCTTCCGCTCTGTCATTAATATGTTCTTTGTTTTTCATGTTACTTAGATGCAGTTTTCTTTGTTTTTAGGAGTCTTATATTCTGTTGCTAGATGTGCAATCCTCTGCATATTTTTCTTTTGTGGTGCCACACTATGTTCTTTGGTAACAGTAAGTTTAGTTCCCTTGTTATTTAAGTCATCTGGTATGGATGCAGAAGTGAAGCTTCGTCTTTAGCAGAGAGACTCCTGTAGATCAATCCCTCACTGTTTCAAATCAGTGGAATTCTTTGGGTGTGCAGCTTGTTAGATGTGAGATGGTTTTGCTACTTGTTTCCTGTTTCACATTTGTCAACTTGGCATGGGGCTGCGGTACACCACTTGGCATTGTCTCTGTGATTTCGTCAGCTATTTTGCTGCCCCAATAATAAAACTCATATACTATTTATAGTACCTCATTTCCTGATATAATTCTATCAGCATCATGTGTTTTAATCCACCTACATTCTATTACTTTTGTTGATATCTCGTAACTGTTTTTAAGA
Organism: Schistocerca serialis cubense; assembly: GCF_023864345.2. Classification (NCBI taxonomy): domain Eukaryota; kingdom Metazoa; phylum Arthropoda; class Insecta; order Orthoptera; family Acrididae; genus Schistocerca; species Schistocerca serialis. The sequence goes on from NC_064639.1 coordinate 921,627,371, forward strand.
TACTGTCCATTCTGTTCAACTTCTCTTACAGGCCCTTTTCCAACTCTAACAGAATTACAATGTCATCAGCAAACTGCAAAATTTTTGTTTCTTTTCCCTGAACTTTAGTTTTATTTCCAGATTTCTCCTTGTTTTCCTTTACTGCTTGCACTGTGTACAGGTTGAATAACATCTGGGAGAGGCTACAACCTTGAACACTGCTTCCCTTTCATACTATTTGACTTTTGTAACTGCACTCTGGTTTGTGTACACATTGTAGATAGCTTTCGGCTTCCTGTATTTTACACCAGCTATTTTCAGAATTTCAAACAGTGTCTTCCAGTCAACATTGTCGAAAGCTTTCTGCAAATCTACAAATGGGATGGCCATAGGTTTGCCTTTCTTCAGCCTACCAACTAAGATAAGTCATAGGGTGAGTACTACCTCATGTGTTTATACATTTCTCCAGAATGCCAACTTCTGTTTCTTGAGGTCAGCTTCTAGCAGTTTTTCCATTCTTCTGTACGTAATTCATGTCAGTATTTTGCTGCCATGATGATTGATAATATTCACACCTGAAAGCACCTGCCTTTTCTGGAATGGGAATTATTACATTCTTTTTGAAGTCTGAAAGTATTTCACCTGTCTTTACACATCGTGCATGCAAGTTGTGGTAGTTTTGCCATGACTGACTCTTCCAAGGACGTCTGTAATTCTAAGGCAATGTTGTCTACTCTAAGAGACTTGTTTTGACTTCCATCTCTCAGAGGTCTGTCCAATTTTTCTCACAATATTATATCTCCCATCTCATCGTTTATTTCATCTTCTCTTTTTGCTATATTGTCATCACATCTATTTCTCTTGTGTAGCCCTTCTGTAAATGCCTTCCAGCTTTCAGCCTTCTCTTCTTCTTGCCATCCGAGTTCTATTCCCATTAAGGTGCTTGTCTTTTCTCCATATCTGTCTGTGATATTCCTACATGTTGCTTCTATATTTCCCATACTCATGCAGCTTATGCAGCCTTGCATTTCTCTTCTAGCCATTCCTGCTTTGTCAGTTTGCACTTCTGCTACTTACTAATTTAAAGTCTGTGGTAGAATTTAAATAATGAAAGAAGTAAAAGTAACAACTCACATGAGTAGTTGAGGCAGCGAGTCATTAACAGCACTGTAAAAAGGATGGGAAACGTCACCAGCTTTGATACAAGTTGTCCTTCAGAACTGATTGGATACACATATTTACACACACCTACACACAAATATATCTACGTGGCACGCAGTTAAATTGTGAGAGCAAAGGATTGATCACTGCAAACTCTGTTAAATATCTGGCATTACTATAAGCAAAAACTTTTCATGGTCTGATCATGGATTGCTTGAAGCAATTAAACAGTTTTGGTTATGCAGTGAGAGTTCTAAATAAAGTAACTTATTTAGCTTATAAGAAAAAGGCAAAAGTCCTGAGTTCAAGTCTTGATCTGGCGCACAGTTTAAATATCCCAGAAAGTTTCATATAAATGAACAGTCTGCTGCAGAGCGAAGATTTCATTCTGTTAAAAAAGTTCTTTATCATGCATATTTTATATCCATTGTAAGATATGATATAATGTTTTGGGCTACTGAGAAAGCAAACCTCCTCAGTATATTGAAGCTACGGAAAAAAATAATCTGAGCTGTGGTGGGAACAAATAGTAGGCAGTCATGCATATCTTTATTGGAAAGCCTTGACATAATGACAATTTCTTGTATGTTTACATATGAAATATTCCTCTTTAAGCTAAAAAAATCCATGTCTTTTAGAAGGAAATTCTTTTATACCTACTTAAAGAACAAGACATATACCAGATTATAAGTTACTTTGTCGCAGGCTTAGCTGGTTTGAAAACACCCTGTATTACTACATGAATTTGAAGCTAAACACGAAGTTACGGTCTAAGTTCAAGGACTACAAGTTAGAAACCACAAAAGCAAACGAAAAGTGCTTAAAAAGCTTATGTTGTTATAGTGTAGAAGATTTTATAAATGAGGAAGATGAGTAGGTGATATTAATCTTTCTTTTTACCTTATATTCTCCGTGTATATGTGTGTTCTATTTTAATGGAGGTATGTGTTCTTTTTTATGTACCCATATTTATAAACTAGAGAAGCAAACATTGAAAAATATGTAAAAATGTGTTATAACAGCATGGAAAAATTTAAGAAGAAATGTGACACCTATTTAGTTTTTTATGTTGTAAGATGCGTTCACATGCTTCTTGTACACACTATTTTTATATGTACCTACTAGCTGTTATGCTTCTCCTGCATATCGGTAATTTTATTGTGATGAGTGATGGTGAGTAAGTAAACTAGTAGTTTAGGAGATGTCTTTGTAAATAGTGCTGTAGAGACATATGTATAAAAAAATGTATGCAGTGCCGGTATGCAGGTACATAATGAATTTGAATTATTTTGATGTTTGTCAAATCTGAAAACATGTTTTATATTTTCTAATTATATTTAAAAATGTCTCAGTTTATTACATTCATGCAGAAGTAGGGTTTCTCTGGCTCACCTAGTACTGGATGTGAAACTTTGCCTCCAGAGCAACGCATAACAACTATTTCTCTGTTTCATTTTAATGCATTATTGTGCCTACATTTTTGATCTGTCCCCCTGTGATGACTAATTTATGAGTAACATAGATAGTTAATAGATCATAATCAAATGCAGCCCCACCAAAAGCAACCCGTGTTCCACACTTGTAAAGATACGACTCTCTCTTTGTCATACAGCCTTTAAATGACACATTATTGTGATTCTTCAAGCACTTTGAAGCTGTAAGAGATGTGTGATGCTCAGGATTTAAAATATGAAGGGCTTGTGATTGTTGTAATGTCTCTCTGGCTGTTACCGCCACCTGACGTTCTGCATCCAAGTTCTGGTGGATGTGAGAGTGCTCCGAGGTTTGTTGGATTTGAGTAACTTTTACAGCTTGAGCTCTCGTAGAACTGTGCAGTAAATCAGACTTACATTTGCAAGGTTTATAGTTTTAAATATGCTTCTCAGGCTTGCCGTCCAATTTTCTTGTTGTATCTGCACCAAAACTCTCCAGCTGTATCAAGTGGTGTAAGGACTGAATATCATAAACCATGCCCACAGTGACATTGGATTTGTACTTTCACGGAATAATCTAGAGCACTAATAGTTGCTGACTATAGGGCCAGCGTCATCTGCATGTCACTCATGTATACCATATTTAAAAATGTTGCCGGCCAAAGTGGCCGTGTGGTTAAAGGCGCTGCAGTCTGGAACCGCAGGACCGCTACGGTCGCAGGTTCGAATCCTGCCTCGGGCATGGATGTTTGTGATGTCCTTAGGTTTAACTAGTTCTAAGTTCTAGGGGACTAATGACCTCAGAAGTTGAGTCCCATAGTGCTCAGAGCCATTTGAACCATTTTTTTTAAAAATGTTAGTAATACTCAAAAAGACACAACTTTCTAAAGTAGCCAATGGTTTCTTTAGTATTCAAGCTATCTCCATACCAGAATTTATCAAAATCACTTCAGTGGTGAAAGCATAACAGACAGAGTTTTCACATTTCTAATATTAGTAAGGATGTGGACATACAACTGTACTCATTGATAAGTCACCAATGTTTCAATCAAATGACTGTAAATGACGTGTTATGTGACAATAAAGATTATATTCTGTTCCACCTATCACGCCTGACTGCTTTGTGATGGCACTGCAGTTAGCCTAGGCTATTTGGTTGTGCCAGGTGGAGTGGACAAGTGGTGAAAAGAGGCTTGGGGAGGGTGGCTTATAGCTGGGAGAGAGAGAGAGAGAGAGAGAGAGAGAGCAGTGTGCACGGGGTGAGTGAAATTAGGGTCATGGGGCAGAGGTGGGTTGGGGCTGGCCTCAGTGCTATCTCCCGCCTCACGCCCACCTCCACCTCTGCCCCATGACCCTGCCTATGCTCATTCTGCATTCACACTCTCCTCTCCACAGTCTCTCTTTTCCTCTGTTCTCTGTCATCCTCCTAATCCACTCCTCCACGATACTGTGCACTGCACACAGCTTCTCATTTCTGCAACCAAATGAGTTCGCTGGTGCCAACATTCCTATTCAGTGCCCCCTGCCCCACCTTTTCCTCCCACTCGTCAGCCACGCTTCCCCAACCCCCCTCCCTCTCCCTGCTTTCTCCTCTCATCGATTCCATCTTCCACAACACAAGACGCAGTGCAAGCACAGTTTAGTCGTGTGTGTGTGTGTGTGTGTGTGTGTGTGTGTGTGTGTGTGTGTGTGAAAGCCAGCAATGTTCTCAGTCTTGTTTATGTGCTTGTCAGCAAATCAGTGTCTCAACTAAATGGTGAGTTGTTATCTTTACTCTTTCCATCTTTTATCATATACTTTCATACTCACAGGAATTGTCTTAATTCAGTAATTAGTTTATGGACAAAAGAGACAATATTTATTATTTTATTTATTGGTTCTTGGCTGTTACACCATTGTCAGAACAAAGATAAATATTATCTTTGTACTTGATTGCAAAAAATTTGTGGTAAGACCTTATGGGACCTTGACAACACACACACCCATGCCCAAGGGAGGACTCGAACCTCCGATGGGGGGAGCCATGCGGTCTGTGACAAGACTCCCTAGACCGCGCGTCTACCCCGCGCAGCTTTGTACTTGACAATGGCATATGAACTCAGTAGTAGTTTTTGACATAATGAATATATATTATAGTAGCATCGTGTAGTTTTTCATTTGTAATGCATAAAATATTCTACCAAGAACCAACAGGACAGTCTGTTAATGTAATGATTAATATACACCATTACAGAAAAAGCTTTGGAGAAGAAACGAAAAGAAGAAGAATCTGAAGAACCATTTCAAGTCCGCTTGAAGAACTGCCTTGAAATGTGTAGAAGCTTGGAAGGTGTAATAAGTATGGCTGAGGTAAAAAACCATTAAATAAGTATCACTTTGGTAAAAAACTGTTGGAAGAAGGAGAAAGGACACATTGGTAAAACCCTGCACTTATTAAGAACAACTTAATTTAGACTTCCATCTGTGGAACTCTAATTTAAATCCTTTCTTGGTGTTCTGAAATCATTTTCATTGACTATAGGAGTTTAAATTTTTCATATATTTAATTTCTTTTTAACTGCATAACATTTCTTCCATTTGGTGTGTCTCATCTGAATTTATCTCACTGAATCCACTGTGGGGCTGAGGTGGGGTAGCAAAAAGATGGAATTGGTTCCAATAAAGTTTTTCTTGGGTTGATACATGTTGACCATTGTGTAAATCAAATTTAATTTTTTTTTTCTGCGTGCAATTTCGAAGTATTCATGTTGTGTGTATTGCTTTCATATGGTTAAACAGAAATACAATGCCATCATAATTTTCTTATTTTTCTTAATTATCACCATTGGAATTTCACCCAAAATTGCTTAATGTTTGGAAAGAGTCTGCTTCTTCATTTTTGGCAGGTAAAAATAGGCAGCTGAATTGAATCGTCGTACCTTTCTTGAAGATTATCTTCGTGAAGTACATCCCATACGAGGGTGTACCATATTGGTTAATCTGCATTTAAATTTGTATAAAACAACTGAAACTGTAGGTTTATCAAAAATTCCTACACATCTGTTGTGTTGCAGACATCCACAATGAAAAGACTAAGAAAACACACACACATTTACACAAGCAAGCACAGTTCATGCGCACATGGCTGCTACCACCAGCAACTCCGACCAGAATGCGACTGTCACGTGAGTAGTGATATGGAGAGGGGCGGGGAAGGGGGAGGGATAGGGGAAAGCGGGCTAGAGGTGGGGGGGGGGGGGGGGGAGAAGAGCACTGTTTGACGGGGTGTGCGGGGACTAGAGACTGCCAGGTGCAGCATTGGGAAGTGAGGTGAGGTGTGAGGGAAAAAATGGGGAGTGGAAAAGGAGAGAAGCAGAAAAGGAGAAAAGCAGGGAAAGGGGAAGAATGGGCCGATACATTGGCAGAGTGCAGACTCACAGAGGGTGAGGTGATGTTAAAAAAGAGAAAGAAAGAAGGAAAATGTAGGTGTCTCTTAAGAAACCTTTCAACCCTTTATATACAAAGCGTAATCTGGGTAAAGGTTTTCTGTAATATTTGTCGAATGCTGACCAAAAGCAAATGTTAAAACAAATTGCTCACCAATTTTTTATTGTTTTAAAATTATTCCAATTGTTTCATATGCCTCTTTGTTATTGTGGTTGAGAGATAATGCCACCATTTTATACCTATAATGAAAGAGCAATCTAAACATTTGTTAAAAGCTGGATGCTCCGCACAGAAATAAAAATGGCAGTCAGTCTTGTGGCGGTTCTGCCTGCTTTGTTTTCTTTGTTTTTTGTCCTCGGTGTCGATGTACTGTGTTGCTACACTGGCTGAAAAATGGGGTTTGTAATTTGGACACTGGCTATGGTAAATGATGTAGCCGACAGATGCGCAGTTGTGTTTCACTGTCTTTTACTTTCTCTTCTCACAACCACCCATATACACATTTAATATGGCCAGTGCACTATTGTTTAACTTTGCATAAGCCTCATTAATAGGTAGCAGGTGCACATCCACATACTGCTACAAGAGTTTACTGTTGAACAGCTACAAGCAGTAAAAACCTAACCACAAAGTTCATAGTTCTTGAAGAACAGAAAGGTATGTGTGGAGCGGACACTTCTTGTTTTTACACACGGCCTAATTGTTTAACACTTATTCCACATTAGAAGCATTATTGTTGTTCGAAGCAACACAGATTTCTCGTCTGAAACTTGGCTTTGGACTGACTGTCTCATGACCAAAAATCCGGCCCTTATGTATCATCACAATAATAAGTGCTGAAACTACACATTGTTCGAAGTTAAATTTATAGAAATTACAATTAAAACTTAACTCATCAAATTAACTGAATACATCAAAAAATTCGTTCCTTTTAATAGTTTCTTCTACTGCAAGAGTTAGGCTAAATTATTTATTTAAATCATGAAATTAACAAATATCATTACACAAACAATACTTTTGACAAAACTGTTAATTACTTTGGAATTAATTAAGGGCTGGTTTTGCTAACATGTTTTCGAATAGAGCCAAATAGATACTTTAAGATTACTAGTATTTTGTCTTCCAAATGTTTATAATTAGTACAGAATTTTTTTTTTTTTTTTTATATGTCAACAATAAAATTTAAGTTGCGACACAATTACTGATTTTGCCGTATAACAAGGCATAGTCAAAATAAATTAGAAAATCAATTACATACATAAAAATAAACACAAATTTAGATCCAGTGTTATATTCTTTAAAACTGAGGCCAATCTTTCTCTTTTATGAAAATGCAGATTATATTCACGTATGCTAAAGGTAAATAGTTAAAAGGAACAAAACGAATACAAGGAGGCAGATGGCAAAACAAGAGGGGAATTAAAGTTATCCCAGCTTGCTTCATCACAGTCTCATTCTTCAGAAAGGTAACAGTCAATTTTCAGGGATGTAAAGTAGTTTCTCCGTACTGATTACCCTGTAAAGGATTAAACGGTAATGTGAATATTACGCAAGTCTTCTGGATTTCTTGCAGTGAAGTAGATTTCATCATCAAACTAGCTACAGATTGTAAGAATATTTGGAAATGAAAATTCTTAAAAACTGCTTTTATATCTGTTTTCTTAAAAGTAAGTGTAAAGTAAGTTAATTGGCATTTTTCATTACTCAGATGGATATATGTTCCAGCAACAATGTATAAATCTTAAAATTAAAATCCTCATTGAATATGACCACACATATAAGGCTAATTTGTTAAAAATGACATGTATACTATTTTGAGAGAGCTATTGGCTCCTGTCAACCTTTCTCTTGGCATATCAGTGGCCAATTTGTCCCTTTCTTTTTGATGATAATATTCTCTCTGGTGTCAACATCGTTTAAGTTGGTTTTAATGTAAAGTAATTCAGCATAAATATTGTAATTTGCAATTGTGAGTGCCTTCAGATTAACACTGAAGGGACAGCAGAAAGTTGAGATCAACTTTCCATACTTATCTGTCTGTTCATAATACCACTGACATGGCAAGTGTGTCTCTTTATCAGTAGACCATAAGATAAACAGAGAACATTCCACCAAAATTTTAAACAACATGTTCTGTTTATTTTGTATATTAATGGCTGGAATTTGTTGTTTCACGTGCTTACAGGCAAAGAGGGATCTTCCAGATCACAGCATAGGCAGTGTCGCTGAGGTAAGCTGCTGTTTTGAAATTTGTGACATTCATTCTGCTGCTTGATGAGTCAAGTATTTTGTAAAATATTTTATGTGATATAACAAGAAATTATGTTCTGCACATTATGAGTGGTATAGGATACCTGTGTAACATATTAAATGGTAGAGAAAAAGAAATATTCTGTACAAATATTTTATTATATTTAATTTTGTTCCGTCTTTTTTTCCTCACTGTACATAATAAATGTCATTAGTAATATTACAGGAAAATGTTATTGTATGTGCTGGAATGCTGGTAACTTTGGTGAAGTTACAACTCTCAGTTTACAGTTTCTTTTAATGCACAGCTGGATTATGACACAGTCTCAACACTATGGTATTTTGAGGTTAAGGTTGCAGTGGAAACGTGACTCAGACAACCTAATCAACTGGAATGAGGATCCCGTAGACAGTATTTGAAACTCTCTCATTTCACATCTTCGCTCTTGCAGGAATTTTTCGTGTGAGTCTTTCATCACCTGCCACCACACCTGGTTCCTAATCATTGTGATTTGCAGCTACCTGAACAGCTCAGTGTTTATTATTATTATTATTATTATTATTATTATTATTATTATTTTTCACTCAGTGTTTTCAACTTTTGACACACGAGTTGTATATGTGACTGGAAATGTTGTGCCAACTATGTGATCTGTGATATAGACATGCTGTTGAACTCCCCATTGTGGCTGTGAGTCATATGGTTTTGGCATTTCATAGCGTAAATGTGCACATTTTTGCACTTGGAAATCATTTTACCATCTTGTCCTGAAAATTTTATTTTGTGTGTGTGTGTGTGTGTGTGGGGGGGGGGGGGGGGGGGGTTGCTGTTTGTGTAATATGAAGCAAAAAACAAGCTATATTTGTGACCACTTATCTAGAAGTTCCTTACCGATAATATTAAGCATAAATTCTGCAGCATATTATTTATGGAAGAAAGTGAGACTTGTCATAGAAAATGAAAGCCAACATCTTTTACATGGCATTTGAATGCTATGAATGATAATGAAAGTGAAAGAAGTGCTCTACATAGGAAAACGCAATACGACCGCATCGTGAAAGCTAGGAACTTGCCAGCAAATGATCACTGGCAGAGAATAAGACACCACCTCAATTGTATCACATTACCTTATCTTACAATACATTACATTAATCATATTACATGGATCCCATGGACTGTTGTCTTGGGGATATGGAAGGAAGTCAAGAATGTACATTTAATTTAACTGCAGTAAGTGAAATTACATCACATTACTGTATTATACCATTAATTCTGATTACACATTAACCTAAAATGTTAAATTTAGAAGATTTTGTGAAGGTACTTTTAAATGGAAGGAGATGCCAACTATAAAGTTTTTTAAAACAGTCTTAAACTACATTACATTATGTATGTGATGCTAAATGTGCTCTGGTAGGTTGTCATCTGACTCTTCTCTGCACTGATGTCAACCTCTATGACCTGTACAGAGGTTTTTGTTTGCTCCTCTGCTATATTAGTACTTTCCACTACTTTTGTGAAGGGAGTATTACATATTCTGGATTATCCAGTGAAATTTCTGTGTTGTCATTTTGTGTTTGCAAAATTAGTACTTTTTATCTGTGCATTTGGTAATTGTTTGTTACATTAATTAGATGAAATGCACATAAAGCTAAGATTAGCAAAATTATTTATAGTAACATCCTTGCAAGTCAGAAATGTACCCTAGTTTGTTCAGATTCATGATTGAATCTTCAGGACTAAACAACTGAGCTTGCAATGAAGTGATTAAGGCACTTCACTCCCTTTCTGAAAGATTGTAGTTCAACTCACCATCAGACCATCCAAATGTTGTGTGGTTTTCCTAAATTGATTAAGTTTAATGATGGTTTGTTTCCCTTTGAAACACCATGACCAACTTCATTTCTTGTTTCTGTCATGTCTGAGTTTGCACTTCATCTCTAGTGATCTCATCATTGACAGAACATTTCCTTCTCATGATTAAATAGAGCTCCCAATTAAAATCGAACAGAGGTGCAAGACTTAATATTTATTCAAAGACTGACACCTTCCAATGACTAGGAAGGGGTCCGAACTAAAATTACTTGCAAACTTTCATGCTTTCATCTTTCCTTACATATTTCACTTATAGTACAATTAGAGCCCTCCCCCCATGAACCACGGACCTTGCCGTTGGTGGGGAGGCTTGCGTGCCTCAGTGATACAGATAGCCGTACCATAGGTGCAACCACAATGGAGGGGTATCTGTTGAGAGGCCAGACAAACGTGTGGTTCCTGAAGAGGGGCAGCAGCCTTTTCAGTAATTGCAGGGGCAACAGTCTTGATGATTGACTGATCTGGCCTTGTAACACTAACCAAAACGGCCCTGCTGTGCTGGTACTGCGAACGGCTGAAAGCAAGGGGAAACTACGGCCGTAATTTTTCCCGAGGGCATGCAGCTTTAAATGTGGTGCTACGGAAGAATGCTGAAGATTAGATGGGTAGATCACATAACTAATGAGGAGGTATTGAATAGAATTGGAGAGAAGAGAAATTTGTGGCACAACTTGACTAGCAGAAGGGATTGGTTGGTAGGTCATATTCTGAGGCATCAAGGGATCACCAATTTAGTATTGGAGGGCAGTGTGGAGGGTAAAAATCATAGAGGAATACCAAGAGATGAATACACTAAACAGATTCAGAAGGATGCAGGTTGCAGTATGTACTGGGAGATGAAGAAGCTTGCACAGGATAGAGTAGCATGGAGAGCTGCATCACACCAGTCTCTTGGACTGAAGACTACTACAACAACAACAATAATTAGAGTTATAGAGGCCCTATCTTCAGAATCTATTTCTTTCAAGGATTCAGTTATCTGTGAATCCTTAGGGCTTCCACAACTTTCATACTGCATAAACTGGCTGGTTACAGTTCTACAATATGTCTACAAACTCTCTCTGCAGCAATGAGCTTCACTTTTCTCACCTTGTGGTCTGCTTAAGGTTGGCAGCACATTTGTGCCACTGTATGAGCTATGTGCCGGGATTTGCTGCTAATGGCTGCAGTTACATTGGGAGATGGGATTAAATTATTAAAATTAAAATAATGAAATTAAGTAATTATATTAATTGCAATTAAATACAGTGTATGCACCAGTATCACATTAGGCGCTGGAATGTTTTCAACACATTTACATTTATTTGTGAATACCTATACCAATGTTTCATGTGTAATCAAATGCATATAATCAATTAACTCTGTCTTCAGTTCATCTATTGTCATTGGGTTATTTTGATACACAAATGTTTTAGCTGCATCTCAGAGGAAATATTCAGGCAGAGAGAGATCTAGTTAGTGCGGGGCCAGAGGCCTTTTCGTAATTACTCTGTCTCCAAAGATTTCATCAAAAAGTTGTAGGAGCTGGTGTGCCATATGTGCAGTAACATTGCCTTGTTAGAAAAATGGGTGATTGATTCTGTTTTATTTCAGCAAGGCAATAAATGGAGGAATTATCTTGGAACAATAGACTTCAGAAGTTACAGTAACATCAAGAGAGATCAGACGTATAATTCGCCTTATGGCAACCCACACTTCGAATTTCTCTGCATGCTGTGTCATTTCTCTTAAGGCATGTGGATTTTCTGATCATGAATTTCATGAATTTTGGGGATTGGTGTAGCCAGGTAGATGAAACAAAGCCTTATCAGTGAAAAAGGTTTGATCTAAAACACCAACTCTGTGTCGGTTAACATATCGCTGAAACCATTCACAATATGCCATTCATTTCCCATGGGCCATGCAATGTAATTGTTGTATAACGGTAATTATATATGGGTACATCCCCAGTTCTTTGGTTGCAGCCTTGTGTCTGTCATACAAGAGTCTTCCAGCCTCTTGTGGTAATCTCCTCACTGATTTTTTTGGACTCCGCAACATGATGTCCGAAATGTTGATAAGCTTCTGTTCTGTTAAAATTGTGGGCCTACCAATTTGTGGTGCATCTGGAACTGAACCGGTTGTCTGGAATGTTCAGATCAAATCACATACAGTGACATGATGTGGACACTTCGAAGTAGGAAAATGAAGTCTAAATTGTCACCCCACATGCTCCGTAAAGTTTCCTCCTGTACAGAAAACCTCTTCAACTAAAAATGCTCTCTCTGTAATACTAAGCATTCTCACTACTTAGCTTACACAAGAACTAGACAATAACACAACTAACAATGCACATGTGACACTACTATTCCCACCCCAGCACTGCAGGTCCATGGAACACCTGCAAGTGAGACTAGGGATGTGCTGCCAACCTAATGCGCCCCCTAAGGCAAGACATGTGACACTCGCCATTCTGGAGAGACTTTGCAGATGCACGGGCCTGTCTCATCCCTGTCAAACTAGATCTGCAGGTGTTTGAATGCCAGTGCATATGAGTTATGTTTTTTCTTTGTTCTTATATTGTAATACCATGACATGCCAAAAATCTTTGTAAAAGGTGACCCACATAAGAATAAAACAACAACTGCTGCTGCTGCTGTGACAAATCCTACATCATCATAAGAAGACTCATGAATAAATAAAATTAAATAAATAAATCAACAACTTTAACTAACGAGTTGAGGATTACAATCACTCAAGGAGTATTCAAGAATAGGTCACACAGGAGTTTTGTTTGTGATCACTTTTGCAACTGTGTTATACTTTTCCGGAATTCTTTGAATAAATCTAAGTCTCCATTTGCTCCTTTGCAACTGATTTTATTTGTTTGTCCTAGTTCATACTGTTTATTTGAGAGCACTTATTATGTCAATGCTAAATGGGTCACTAGAAATGAACTGGTCACTTGTTGTTCATAAAATTTTTATACTGATACATTTTGTGCACAGCCCACCTTTAGATTAAATTAGACTCAATTTTCGTTCCACAGACGCAAAGATGAGATGATTCTCAAGGATGTGGAAAATGTCAGAAAGTAAAACATAAAACATACAACATTTGAATACAATGTTCACTTCCCTCATCATTTGTCAGGAGATTGTCGAAATATGTGAATACATTACAATAAACTGGACCTGCTAATATTTACAGAATTAATACACTGTCAGAGTAAAACATAGTTATGCACCTTTATAAATTTATCGTAAACAAAATACCAAATCTTGACTGTTGTGACTAAGTGCTGTCAAAACTGAAATCTAACAGAACTATTACGTATTACGTAAGTTGGTCTAACACTGTTAAGATATTCATCTATGGAGGAGAAGGAATTGCCTATCAAAATTGTCTTTCAAACTCTGTTTCAACTGCACTTCATCTGAAACCAGGTTTTTAATGGTTGCTGACAATTTATTGAAAATGTGTGTTCCTGAATATTGGACCTCTTTCTAGACCAAGATAGGTGATTTAAGTTATGCGTTGTGCAAGCATTTAAATTGGGAGAAAGTAACAAGGTTTGATGAAAGCATATCACAATGACATTTGTGTTCAAACAAACTTGTTACATTATTTATTTTTGAACTGACACACACTACACGAAACTTTGCCACTGTTGTTAAGTCCCTATGTTGGCAGCAACCATAAACATAATGCAGTCGACATGAAGTGTTCCGATGGTTGTAGGTTTTTATGTAGATTGTTATTATTCATATTACTGCCACTGTGTATTGAGCTGTTGGTTGGAAAAGAGAGATATTATTTGCAACAAATTTTATTAAGGAATAAATATACTGAGAAGCACTGGTTAGAATACCCAGTTCCTTGAACAGATTTCTACATGATGTTCTTGAATTTACGCCACAAATAAGTCTTATTCCACATTTTGCACTCTAAAAACTTTTGCTCGGTTTGACAAGTTGTCCCAGAATGTGGCCCCATATGACACTACAGAATGAAAGTAAGCAAAGTATGCAATTTTTTTTTATATTTATATCTCCTACATCTGACATCATTCTCACTACAAATGCAGACTTGATTAGACACTTCAGCGATTCTGTGGTATGCCCTTTCCAACTGAATTTATCATCAATTTGTAATCCCAGAAATTTAACACTGTGAACCTCTTCAAGCTGCATGTCTTCATATATTGTACACATGCTGAAAGGAAATCTCTTACAGGTTTGGAACTGCATACAGTGGGTCTTTTCAAAGTTTAATCACAGTGAGTTAGCTTTGAACCATGTATTAATGTCAGTGAGAATTTGGTTAGGAATCATTTCTAAATTTGTACTTGTCTTGCTATTTATTCCAATGTTTGAATCACCTTCAAACAAAACATCTGCCAAGCAAAATACAATCACAAGCAAAGTTTGCAAAAGTCATTAAGAGTAAAGTCACGGAATGACAAAAATATGCAAAAAATAATGATACCGAATAGAATAGCCCTCGTACAAAGTAAGGCATCACATGTGGCCTTCCTCACCTTCAGTGCTCAACTGATGGAGAGTTGCTATTACAAAAGCTAACTACCAGAAAATGCCATAGGCTGGCAAGGCTGTGTGGATGCTGTGGCATTACTAGTGTCTATGAAAATAATATTGTAATTCTGTCAGAGACAGCGAAGGATCTGGGAGAGCAGTTGAATGGAATGGACAGTGTCTTGAAAGGAGGATATAAGATGAGCATCAACAAATGCAAAACGAGGATAATGGAATGTAGTCGAATTAAATCGGGTGATGCTGAGGGAATTAGATTAGGAAATGAGACACTTAAAGTAGTAAATGAATTTTGCTATTTAGGGAGCAAAGTAACTGATGATGGTCGAAGTAGACAGGATATAAAATGTGTACTGGCAACGGCAAGGAAAGCGTTTCTGAAGAAGAGAAGTTTGTTAACATCGAGTATAGATTTAAGTGTCAGGAAGTAGTTTCTGAAAGTATTTGTATGGAGAGTAGCCATTTATGGAAGTGAAACATGGGCAATAAATAGTTTAGACAAGAAGAGAATAGAAGCTTTCGAAATGTGGTGCTACAGAAGAATGCTGAAGATTAGATGGATAGATCACATAACTAATGAGGAGGTATTGAATAGAACTGGGAAGAAGAGAAATTTGTGGCACAACTTGACAAGAAGAAGGGATCGGCTGGTTGGACATGTTCTGAGGCATCGAGAGATCACCAATTTAGTATTGGATGGCAACATGGAGGGTAAACATCATAGAGGGAGACCAAAAGATGAATACACTAAGCAGATTCAGAAAGATGTAGGTTGCAGTAGGTACTGGGAGATGAAGAAGCTTGCACAGGATACAGTAGCATGGAGAGCTGCATCAAACCAGTTTCTGGACTGAACACCACCACAACAACAACATGAAAATAAATCAAAAACTTGATGACAATAGTGTTAAAAATTGTACAGAAATAGAAACGATGACCTAAATATAACACTAAATGCAAAACATTCAAAAAAGTATACCAAGCTGTGAATAATGCTTACACTGTTTAGTTAGGACCAGTAGGGAGGGGGAAGAAAGGATAACAGAAGAGGGAAAAGGGGGGGGGGGCTGTGGGTGCAGCACATTTGGAGAATAACAAACTGATCACAATACAAAATTCATACAAAGAACCAAAAAACCTAAAGCAAAAAAATCATCCTTAGTACTAGATGACAAGAAATGCCCAAGCAGGCTGCTTATATAACAGAAGAGATCAGGGATGGGAGGAGGCATCTGCATTACATAAATGGTGCCACTGCACTGATTGAATATTTAATACGCCACTGTGTTTTCTAGTAATCTAGGCATCTGTAAGCTGTGTATGCTTTTCCAAGTAATGCTAAACATTGTTTCATAATGAAGCAAAAATACAGAATATAAATTTGAGCATAATTACAAATTACCTATCAAAGATGAGACAGTAATGAAAAACAATGTTTTTACAAAGCCTTGTGCTAAGTACTATTAGAACGTGAGAGTAATTGTATATATTTGTGAAAGATGGGTAACTTTCAATCATTGAGAGCCTATCCAGGCTTAGCAACCACAAAGCACTGGAAATCATTTTCTGGTAGTTAAATTTTGTAAAAATGACTCTCTGTCAGCTGAGCACTGAAGGTTAGAATGGACACATGTGACACCTTACTTTGTGTGAATACTATTCTGTTTGGTATGATATTTTTTTGAATATTAGTGTAATACTTCCTGTATCTTCTCTCTTAATGAACTTTGTAGATTACACTCATACTTCTTCTTCTTCTGCCTTTGTCACCCATCAAAATGGTGTGGGCATGGCTGCTATCAGAATGTGCACTTTTTAATTTTTTTAAGGGGGCCCTGATGCCCTTCCTGTCACCATTCTGTGACCCCCTCCCAGGAGAGAATACATGCACTCCAGCTATCTGTGTGTAGTGTTATCCATGTGAAAGTGTGCAAATGTTTTTTGAAATGTTTGCAACTTTTGTAACTGAGGTGGGACCAGCCTGGTATTCACCTAGTCAGAAATGGGAAACTGCCTAAAAGCCACACCCAGCCTGGCCAACACACCAGCCCTCACTGTTAATGAGCCGGGCAGATTCAGTCTGGGGCCAGCTTAAGTGCCCAAATCCTGGAAGCAGTGCATTAATGTGCTCTGCTATCGGGATGGGTAATTACGCTCGTACGTACAACTTTGTATTTTGTTCAGATAAAAAAATCTATTCACCAAGCAGCTGCAGGAGATCACACACACATATTATGGTTAAGGAAATCTGCGAGGTTTTGAAGCCAGTGGCTCCTTCTACTAGCAAAGGGGATGAAGGGGAGAGATGGAGAAGGTTTAGGAAACGGGGAGAGTTTGGAAAAGTTGCCCAGAACCCTTGGTCAGGAGAGACTGATTGTTGGGGACTGCACCATACCAGATTCCCCCTTCAGCCCTTCTGACAGAAGAAGGAGCCACTGACTCTGAAAGCTCACAGATTTCCTTAACCTTTATCTGTGTGTGTTCACCTGTTGCCACTTGCTGAGTAGATTTTTATCTATCCAGTTCCTTTATATTTTCATTGATATATTTGTATTTTGTTTGGCAGACATTCTGAAGAAACATGCCAATATAAAAATTTTGTGAACAACAAAGCGACCAGTTCATTTCTAGTGACCCATTAAGAATTGATATAATAAGTATTCTCAAGTTCAAGTCATGGTTGCAGGCCTCCTGCATGACTGTATGTTGCATTTGAAGTTCACACTGTTTAATCACTAGACTGATTCCAGTAGCATATTACCAATAACAATAATCTAAAAGTAGCTGGATTTTTCTTCTTGCTTGGGTATAATTCTATTATCTTCTGTGCTGTTTGAGTCTTTCTTGACATAATTACTGCTTCTGTGGTTCATGAGCATTGCATTGGATAATGCTGTGAAAGCTGCACAATATTTCAGTGAGACAGCTGCTAGGAGTAGAGTTAGCTCAGATCCAGGGAGCTTATGAGTAGCCTTCTGCACTCTGTGTTTATACAAAATGGGTACTCTGATAAACAGATTTGAAATGCATTTCAGCCTGCACACACAAAACTTCAAGAACAGCCAGAAGAAATCGAGAACTCCACTAAGATAGTTTCTCTACACTATGTTGGTTGGTGTGTCCTTTAAGATCGGCAAGCTGTTCAAGAAACATCAAATAAAATATCTCTTCCACCCTGCAGCGCAAGTAGAAACGATGCTGGGTTCCATTAAAGACAACCTTGGTCTAAGGAGACCAGGGATATATAAAATCCCTTGCCAGTGTGGGAAATCATACATTGGCCAGATATGTCATACTGTTAATGACAGATGCACTGAATATAGTGGTCACAAAATATTTGGCAAGCTAGAAAGGTCTTCTTTTGCTGAACACTGTCTTGACACGACATAGCATGAACTACGGGGAGACAAAAATCCTTTTGTCTGCCTCCACATACTGGGACTCCATCATTAAAGAAGCAGTGAAAATACAAATAAGTAATGACCTGGTCAATAGAGACAAGGGACTGGTGGTACTAAGGCATCATCAGCTACAGACAAATGAAATCAGGTCAATACAGACAGGGAATCGGAGTCAACACACTTAAACTGGTCAGTGTGCATGGTGTACCACAATTTGTGGCCATGCTTTTCCTGTGTTGCACGCGAAGTCTGTGGTCCATTTCTCTGAAAGGGAGTACTGGATGTTGTTGTCCTCTATGTACAATGATGTTGTAGCCTCACCGCATGGCGCCTGCACTTTTCCAGGGAGCCACCACATATATTGGCGAGTCACTGCAGCAACATGCCAGTTAGCACTTGAAGATGACTAGCAGCTGTCTCGTGCAGCTTTTGTAACATTATCTGACGTGACACCTATGAACCACTGAAGCATAAAATCTTTCGTGTATCCACATATAAGACAAATTGATCAGCCAGTTTAGTCAGCCTGAGAATTTCTGTGGTTCTTTGGACTAGTAAAGCAGATTCCTTGGAAGAAGTATGACAGTGAATCAGTACAGACATTAGCGTGAGTTGTTAAGACTTTAAAATTAAACTTACAAAGAAGCTGATGGTAGTTTTGTCTTTGCTGCATTGAGTTTACTTACAGTTATTCAAAGATGAAATCTGTTTGTATGCTTATACAGTTGAGAAAAAAAAAGTTTGTTGTGTTACTAACACTATCTAACCACTTAACACAGAGAACAGGAGTACTTCCGCAAAATTCCGTGGGGAAGTTCTAATGTTATTTTTGTTTCTGACATGCACTCAAACAACAAGCATTTATTTCAGTCAGCTGTAAACAAATTTGGAATGTTTCGTCATGTTTAACAGCGTTCTATGTTTTATTTATACTTTTATTTCATGTGGTTGTTAACAGTTTCTCATTTTACATTCTATTGTTGTTTCTTTTTTTAGAAGAGTGTACAATGTAATTGTGATCTTGACTGTGAATTGTAGAAAAACATGTGACTTTATTAGCTGAATTTGTTTAAAAAATCACTTTTTCTGAAGACATTCCATGTTCTCGTACTTTTGACGTCAGTCATGACATAATGTTGAATATCTTTCAGATATCAGGAAATACATAATTCATGTTTTGATTACTTCCATGATATAAAAGATAAATTTGAAAAGTGAGTACTGAAAATCATGTGAGAATTATTTCCTAACTCTGTGCTGACTTTTGAAGAGAATCTTTTTGCTTTGTAGATATGTCATTGTTTTGAAACATGTAGTGTTTCATTGAATCCCATAACAGATAGACATTAAGGATGTTGATTTTTGAATATAAATGTGAGGTAAGTGCGACTTTCTGTGCACAGTATGTTCTACCTTTCGTCATTGTCATCTTTTCTTGTGTCACAAAATCAGCAGCTGAACAGTGTTAGCAGTAACAACAACATCAACTGCAGCTGCTGCTACCATTTCATCCTGTGTGTTCCTACTCTTGCACTACATGTCCCTAAGTTCTGAGTGAATGATCCTTTCCTTATAAGCTTTTGTATCTTTCCCCGTAACAGATTATCTGTGTGTACATGTAGCTGTTCTTGTATGTTGCCCTGAACTGTTTCAGTAGAAGTCTAGTAGCTTGGAATACAATCAGCAGTTAAGACAGAAACGAGTAAAATATAATCCAGAAAAAAGGAAACTTCTGCGTACCATAGTCTGAGAAGAGACACACATCCATGTGAACGTACTCTTACTCCTACCATGTTAATATTCAGTACAAATAGGTATGTCTAGCTGCACAATTAACCACATCCTTCATATTTTTTGATCACACATGACCTATGGAATCAGAATGAGGGGGCGCAGTGATTAGGACACTGGACTCACATTCGGGAAGATGATGCTTTAAATCCGCATCTGGCCATCCTGATTTGTGTTTTTTGTGGTTTTCCTAAATCGTTCCAGACAAGTGGGTTCCTGTGAAAAGGGTACAGCTGACTATCTTCTCCATTCTTTCATAATCCAAACCTGTGTTCTGTCTAATGATATTTCTGTCGACAGAATGTTGAACTCTAATCGTCCTTCCAGCCTAAAATTAGATAATGTAATTTTCACATCTTATCTTGTTGTTGTATAACTGTATTTGTTCTCGTTCAACTTGTTGAACTTTTTGTGTGAAACTCTTATTTTCATGTTTTACAAATGGTGGAAACCATAAAGTTTTGTGAAATCCTTTTCAGGCATTGTCATTTCTAAAGAAATTTGAAGATGATAGGACTAGTCATTTATATGCTACAGATGTACCAAGTACTGCAGCTGTGATTTGTGCAAATGCCATTAGAAAAATTATATCTACAGGAGATGAGGAGGATTTAGTATCCAACCAGGTAATGGTCAGATTTGGTAATTCTGGATTTTTTTTTTTAACATTGTATGTGCTTGCTAATCATAATAATACACATAATACATTTTAAACAGCCAGGATTAAAAATTGGATGCTGAACAGCATAGTTAGATTATGAACCTCTTCAGTATGCAAACAAACCTAACCTTTGTGTACACTGTTTTCCAGCCACATCTTCTTTGTCAGCTCTGTTAGTCCAGCAAATCATCCAAGAAATTGAGAAAGGTATTGACAGATTATAGGCATTGAAGGGTCTTCCACTTTACATTTTAGGACAAATTTAGAGAACTAGTATTTGAAGAAGAATGTGACAGTTCTATTACCGTCATTGCATTTGAACCTGTGAGTTTGGGTTATGAGTTGTGTCTGGATGGCTTAATTAGTAAGAACATTTTTTGCAAAAGACAAGGTTCTGGGTTCAAGTTCCAATGTGCCACAGTTTTAAACTGCCAGGAATTTTCAAAACAGTGTGCACTCTGCTGCTGAGTCAAAAATTCACTCTAGTAGTTCCTGTTACCAACACAGTGCTCAAGTTCACCCCAAGACCAGCTTATTTTCACTGTTATGACCAACCAGATAGAGAGGTCTCTAAAGGCAGCTCCCCCTGGCCATTCATACTTCCAACAACACACATCCTAAGGGTCAGGTTCTCAAGAGTCACATTTATCAGAAGACATCTGTTTCCTAAACAGAGGCCAGACATCCTGTTTCAACTCGACCACAGTTTATTGTTGACCATTGACCTTTCCTTCTGTGTATTTTCATCTCTGAAACTGTCAAGTATGAAATGAACTGATTTTAATCCAACTGACCATTTACTTATTAGAATACACTTTCTTTAACAGGAAGCTATCAAAAATAAATGCTCAGGAAAAAACCTTGATGGTGTACTGCCAGTTAGATTTGAACATAATCAGGATCATATTAGAAGCATGATTCACTATGTGCTATGTCTATACCAGAGATTACAGGAAACTTTAAGAGACAGCCTGGTACCTTGTGAAATGACGAACGGAATGAAGTCCAGACCACACTGCACAACCTGGCAATCTTTCATGCCAAAGGCCAAAATCTTGGTGAATATTAAAAAGAGCAGAAAGAAAGCATGGCAAGAGTTTCTGAATTGCATTAATTATCCTATGCAAGCCAGAAAAGATGGTATAACGTGACCTGAGACATTGGTCGGACAGTCTTTGTTGACGTTAAGGGGATCGGGTTGGTTCTCTCTGCTGGTCAGGCTTGTTAGGGTTTCTCCCTTTGTCCATCCAAAATATTATTATTACCAGAAGTTATCTAAAACTGATCCCTGTGTCATTAGTGAAATCTTGTCATATATTCTTAGATCATATTTGTGGTTAGCTGCCTTTTGTTTTTGTTGTCTCAACTGCCTACCTGGAATATTAGTGTATGGCATTGCGCCCTCAGTGTCTTTCGTGACCACATGGCTATACAAAATACTATTGTGGAATTCCAAGATTTCATTGGCAAATGGATCAGCAGGTGTATTCATTCTTATTGTTTCTTTATCTTTCTATCTCAAGTACATTGATATTTAAGTTAAAGGTGATTAGTTTTGAACGTGTGCATTTATTATCGAACCATGTCCCCAGTTGTTCTTAAATAATTGATAAAATAGCCTCTATACATTTTGAACTATTCATAACTATTCAGCTTTGAACAATCTGTGTCTTTAATGTAAGAGCCTACTAAGCACAGACATTAAAGAATCATTGTGTTCAAAGTTGAACAATTTCGACTCGGTAAACACTCAGTTCTTTAAAGAATCAAACTCCCATGCATAAAATGTCTTCAAACTCCTGAGTACTTTACGAGTGAGCTAGTTAAATATCTGACTTTAAACATATAAACAAGAAAAATTTTAGGAAAGGTTTTACATTAATCTTCAAGTTCATTGGAGATGGCTAAGTGCTCTCATTGAGCAAAAACTAGTTTTTTATGCATCTGAATCTTTATGATGTCATGTCTCCTGAACTATGTGTCTCACAATGATATAATTGTCCTGGTACTTCAATAATATCAGTAGATAATGTCTGCAAACTGTTTTATGACTAGACTTGGTAGTAACGAAGTAATAAATAAAAATGTCATTCTGATGTTGCAGTCTGCATAAATGTACTAAGTGTTCAAAGTTTTTCCTTTCACAATTTTGTGAAGGGTGCCAGCAAGAAAAAGTTTCAGGAATGTTTGAAATTATATGTGAAGTTTATTGGAAGTTGCTAAATGCTTTCGTTCTCAAATACTGAATGAATATAGTCCAGGTATTTGTGTCACTTACGCTGCATCAAGATGAAACACTCAATTTGTAACTGAAGTACTTGTTGTATTGCGTTAAACTTCCAACATAAGATGATACCTCATAATGAGTAGATTATGACAGCATTTTAAATTTTTAAATTCATTCAACAATTAAACCAAATATTGAAAATCAAATGTTTGTTACCCCTGGAAGTGACCTCCAACTGGTACCGAGTTTCTGGATAACATTATAGTATTATAAATAGCTCAAAATGTATAGGTGTTGTTTCATTACTTATTTTAGAACTGCTTAGCTAATGGTTTGATAATGAACAGATATATTCAAAGCTAGTCACCATTAACTCAAATATCAGTGCAATAGAGATGTAAAAATAAAGAACTCTTCATGGTGTTTAAGTTAAAAATGTAGCGTCAACCCCTTACGACTTCTTGTCACCATGTGGTGGTCCACATTTGCCATCTGCTGCCTGACAAGCCTTCCCATGCATGTGTAAATTTGGCTTACTTTTGAAAGATTGTGGATCCTACATTTGGTATTTTTAACTCCTAAAATGATGGCAGTGACAGCTGGAAGAAGCTTGAGAATTATAACTCAACTGATGGTACTTGAAATCCAAGAGCATTTTGTTCAGTTTGTGATGTTGGTGTGTAATTGACATTTATCAGTCTCTCAAACATCCATCTGTTAGCTTACTCTCTGTGGGCATGGAGTTAACCCTTTGAACGGAACATCGGTCTGAGATACCGCCATAGTTGACATTAACAATGCTAACGGCGCTGCATTGTTCGTGAGGGTGGGGAGAAGCCCAGTAATCTTCAGTCGGGTCCCGAACCGCAGCTGGCCAACAACGTATTGTCGGCGCATGCATTGTTTTCAAGTAAGTAGAATTTTTGTTACGTATTGTCGGTCTGTGAGACCGTGTTCCGAAAAAATGCATTCCCCTCCCGGTCTGACAGACCGGGTGTTCCTAAAAGTGTCAAATTTTTGCCGGTCTCCCAGACCGGTGTTCCTAAAAGTATCACGCATTTGTCGGTCTGTATGACCGATGTTCCACTCTTTGAACTCTTCTGTTTTCTGTGTAGCAACATTTCATCTATTTGAT
Source organism: Schistocerca serialis cubense (assembly GCF_023864345.2). Classification (NCBI taxonomy): domain Eukaryota; kingdom Metazoa; phylum Arthropoda; class Insecta; order Orthoptera; family Acrididae; genus Schistocerca; species Schistocerca serialis. The sequence continues at coordinate 921,651,243 of NC_064639.1, forward strand.
TGAAATTTTTGCCACCACACGATGCTTAATACTTTTGTGTTCATAGAAGAACGAGAAAAAAGTGTAACAACTCGTATTTAACGTTTTAATTTTTCCTCTTTCCGTTTTTCACACACATTCTCCAATTTACCGCGCAAACTTATTACAGCGATAGAATTATCCCCATTAAATTTCGTTAAAACTCATTTTTCCCTTTTTCCTTGCAGGTTTACAATGGAAGGTCCGAAATATGTTTCAAATCGGTCGAAAAGAATTGTAGCCCTTGCACGCTCTCAAAATTACCTTGAAGAATCAGACTCGGAAGTGGATTCAGATGAATCATGCATTCCAGATGAGGACCTTACTATCCAAGATCCTCGCAATGAAACAGATAATGACGATGACTCTCCCAATGATGATGATCGCGATGATGAAACTATTCGAGAAATATTTGAAGTCGAAAATACCGCAGTTCGCGAAGAAACTGGAGAGCAACCACAGTCTGACATAACTTCTGGTGGAAGCAGACTAATCACTCCACAGAAGCCTGCTGATGTTGCTAGCTCATCTACGCGTTCTGATGACACTCTAGATGAGAGTCGTCTTCCAGTTTCTTACTACGGAAGAAACAAGTGTTTCACATGGTCATCAACTCCTGTTCGCTCTAAGACGCGAACAGCAGCATCCAATATAATAAAGGTACGGCTATCAAAGATACAAGGGCCTGCTCTTACCGTGGGGAAAAACCCACTCCCAGGTGAAGTGTGGCGCCTTTTGTTTACTGACGACATGATTGAGACGATTGTAAAGCATACTAATGAAAAGTTGGCCAAAATTCGTTCTGTTATTGAACTAAAAGAAAGTGTAGCTTACAGAGACACTACTGTGCAGGAAGTGAACGCTGTGATTGGAGTCACAGTTCTTTGCAGCATATTCAAATCTGCGAGGGAGCCTATGACCTCGCTGTTTTCCACTTCGGTCTTGGGGAGGCCAATTTTTCGATCAATAATAACAGAAAAGCGATTAGGAATATTGCTTAGGGCATTTAGATTCGATGACTCGAGCACGAGGGAACAGAGGGAAAAATATGACCCAGCTGCTGCCATTACAGACATATTTAATAAGTTTATTTGGAACTGCCAACAAATTTATAGCCCTGGAGCGCATTTGACAGTTGATGAAACTTTGGTGCCTTTCAGAGGGAGGGTTAAATTTCGTATATATATGCCGAATAAACCGGCTAAATATGGCATTAAGGTCATGGGTCTGGCAGATGCACACAATGCATATATTTACAATGCCTACATCTACTCCGGCAAAGGCTGTGATGGAGCCACACTTTCTACAGCAGAAAAGAAAAAGAGCATTCCCACGCAGTCTGTAATCCGCCTATCTAAAGGGCTGTATGGCACAAACAGAAATATTAGTTGCGACAATTGGTTTTGTTCTGTGGAACTTGCCCAGGAGCTACTAGCTCACAATTTGACATTAGTTGGGACACTAAAAAGAAACAGACCCCAGATACCAGCAGAATTTCAAGCAAGAAGCGATCGTGAAATTGGGTCCAGCCTTTATGGCTTTACGAAAGAAATGACTCTGCTTTCTTATGTCCCAAAAAGGAATAAGGCAGTCCTACTTCTTTCGTCAATGCATCATTCCAATTACACTGACGTTTCAAATGATAAACCTGAAATCATATCTTTTTATAACGCCACAAAAAGTGGAATAGACACGCTAGATATGAAGTGCAGTGTTTATTCTACTAATCGCAAAACAAGAAGGTGGCCGTTGGCTATTTTTTACCACATGGTGGCCATGGCTGGATCAAACGCAAGTATACTTTATGGACTTTTTGGAGAGAAGAAAACCGTATCACGTTTTGATTTCCTGAAAAGAGTTTCTCTATATTTGGTCTACGATTTCGTAAAATCCCGACTGGCAATCTCCAATCTGCCTCAAGAGCTACAAAGTATTATTTCATCTTTAGAAGAAGAGGCAGCAAAAGAAAAGCAAATCGTTAGCCAACGGAATAAATTTGTTGTTCGAGTTGATGAGTGTCCGACGGACACACTTGGTAAAAGAAAAACCTGTCGATTTTGTCCATATCAAAAAAAGAGGAAAACTGCCTACAAGTGTATTTCTTGCGAAGAACCAACGTGCTTGGAGTGTTCACGAAAAGTGTGCAAGACTTGTGCAATTAAAAATAAAAGTTAAATTTTTTCTTTGCATTACATTTTAGTATTCATTTTCTTTGTGTTGTAACTATAATAATGTAAAAAAAAAGTATTTCTAAAGGAGTAATGTGTAAACAACAAAACACTGCAAATTAAAGTTTTTCCTAGTAATAAACTTGAATTTACTGGTATTTTAACAAATATTATGGTTCAAAAACCTATTATTATGTTTAATTACACCTTAAAGAGAGAGAGAAGCAACGTAGAAGTGCGGAAAAGTCATAAAAATAGAGAAAAATACACTTTAAATGTCCTAGCGGTCTAGCAGACCGATGTTCCATCTTACCGCCGAGTAAAAGATGTTCCGGTTAGAGGGTTAAGCTTGTCACTGATTAGCTGTCCTTACTTGCCGTAGGATTTCCATGGAAGGTTTTATCAAAGATAATCCTTGAAAGACTTTCATCATAGTCGAGTATGTTTGCATGTCTTATAGGTATAAAGCAGATGTGTTGTTTAATGCAATTGTCATAATATTCTAACAATATTATAGCAGAGATGCTGAGCATCTCTGTTATATGATGAGTAGCAACTGTCCTTTTCTAATATTGTTATATTCCACCCTGGCTTTTTCAGTGTTTGATTTTGTCATAGTATTCTGATTGTTTGTTGTCAAGTAATTAAGACATTGAATGTGCACAAGTTTGTAAATTGTGAGACTCCAGGCATTTGAAAGGCAGTAAAATAAAATTTTTAAAATTAAGTGGAAATGTGTGTGGAATTTTCTGTACAATTAATGCAGACATTACTTCTACAGCCACATACCAGAAATACCTAATAGAGAAATAAAAAATGATAATCGTGTTATGTGCTATACCTGCTTTCTGCGAAAAATTTTAAAAAGCTGAAAGTTAGCGTAGTACATTATTTGTAAGTATTGCACTACTTTTACATTCAAGCTTTTATGAATATTTGTTTTCTTTCAGAGAGATTTACTGAATTCTGAAAAGAGGGAACAGTGTGAATCACTAATTACTATTATGAAAAAACTTGTGGGAAAGAGTAGACTTAACATTGCTGGTTTCCAGAATGATTTTAATCAAGTTGTAAGTAAAATTTCAATAATAACTGTGCTTCATTTCCAACATTATTGATTTCTGATTATTTAAAATCCAGTTCTTGTCTGGCTTATTTTTGCACTTAGAATTCTTAAGAGATGCGACTCACATAGCTTTAATTTTTTGACAGTTATGTAATAAATTGTAGTGTATTGCATAAAATATTCACATAAGCATCATAACCCTTCCGACTCACAAAGAGAACTGTTCTGGATCTTTCTGTCACAACATTTCTCCCACCTTACCCTTCCGCAAGGAAGTCCCTTTAGATTTTAACTTAAGCCTAAAGCCATTACTCATTACAGCTTTAATTACAAATGTCCATAATACTTTTAAAACTAATATATACTTAACAATATAGAGAGATTAATGCAGAAAACATTATTTACAGCTATACATTTAAAACACAGTTACAGATTATTGGTTGCGTTCTTCGCAGGATGGTGGCAGCACTTTACAGCGGCGAGCTGCCTTACTTTACCCTGCTGCCATTAGATGGCATATGCGCGCTCCGCAATCTGTCATCTCACTGCTTGCTTTATACAGGACTTTTACACTTGTCCTGCTAGCAATCATATTTTTTAAGTTATGACAGATAATACCGGTATAACTTCTACAAAATGAAATGGAACAGTTCCTACACTGTGTGACTCATACTTGTGTCATTATAATTGTTAGTTTTGTAAAATTATGTTATGGTTTTGTCATTCTGTGAAGTGCAAACAGTTAATGAAGTTTATTGTAAACAATTACTCATGGATCAAAAGCAAGAGCAACATTTGTGAATAAGTAATTTATTTCAAAAATGATTTAATGCTAACCATTATGTAGCCTTGGAGTGGCACAGAAACAATGAAGTATTCACTTGTACAAATCTTTGATGTTTACCCATTAAACTGAAATATCCAGTAGGTAGGTAAAACAAAATTAAAATATTTGCTTAGTAACTCATGAAAAATTGAAGAATTTACTGACAGTGGTATTGACTTCTATCTGCCCTAAGTAAGATTAAGTTGTGAATGTGGAGGTTAATTTTTACTTTCACTCTCATATTTTTTTATTTCAATGTAGATATTCAAATTAAAGGTTGTGTTGACAAATTTTGGATGGGGAAAGGATACTGTGAGGCTGTAGTCAGTTCATAAAATTAATCTAAAACATTTTAAGCAAGAGGTTTTAGTTTTTTCCTCAACATTCTTGAACAATAATCATAGCCTATATTAAAATGGGAATGACAACAGTAATGACATGAATGAGGAAAACTCCAATTTATTGAAGTATTCCAGAACATAAACACATTTATGGTTAAATTGTCAGATATTTTATTTAATGTTAATTATTGTATTGAGAGGAGAGTAATGTTACTGAAATATCTGGAAAGTGCCTTTAATTTGGTTATCTGCAGCTATACTTTGGACTTTATAAACTTTAAAAAGATGTGGATGTAACTGAAGTGGTGTCTTAAGCTTTTCTTTTTATTTGTTAAAGGAAGTTCTGAATGTAGAATCAATACCTGATGAGTAAGTTAATAAACTGACCGCCCTGGATTGTAATTGGGCAAGAATAATATATACTTAAGTTGAATGTAGCTTTTTGTCTTAGTAATTCTCAACAAGTTGCTTATTTAACGAATTCATTTTGCGTTAGATTCTTACAGTCCACATCATCTCTCTTGCACATTTTTTCCTCAGTGAATAACTTGGGCCTGAGTGTAAACTGTTTCAGGATGTTTTACTAATGGGTGCCTCAAAAGGAAGATTATATTTGATGTGTCAAAATAAAACAGTTGTGAAATCTATCGACAAAATATTTATTATTGAAATATATGGTTTAGGAATTTATTTCTTAAAATAATGTCATTAAAATGCAATACAGAATGCCTACAGCACTCATTTAAATGCTGAACAAAATTTTGCATGACAGCTCAGCATGTAGACACTGGGAGTGCTTCCACATTGCTACGGACATTTTCTTTCAGTAGCTCCAGAGAAGTTGGATTATTGACATACATTTTAGATTTGACATATCCTCATAAGGAAAAAACTATAGGGCTGAAATCTGGACAGTGGGCGGGAATTTATGTCATCTCTCCAGGAGATCAGTTTGCCAGGGAAAATTTCACAAACTTGCAGTACAGACACACTGGACATGTGTGCTCTGACTCTGTCATGCTGAAATCATATTCTTTGGTTATAAACAGTGAAGCTTTGCAATTAGACACCAAAAAGTCATTTAACATCATCACATAATGTTCTGAATTCACTACAACTTCACGACCGCTCTCATCCTCAAAAAAGTATAGGTCAGTTATTCCTCAAGCCAATATCACAGCCCACACAGCAACTTTTGGTGAGTGAAGGGGTTTCTCATGCTTGTATTTAGGAGTCATTGCACTCTGATAGCAGCAATTTTGCTTATTAACTTGACTGTTCAGGTGAAAATGGGCTTCATCAGAAAAAAGATGTTGTTAAATGAAGGGCATTCAGTCACATCATTAACAAACTGCAGCCTATGTCTGGAATCCTGAGGCTATAATTCTTGCACCAGTTTGATTTTGTAAGGGTGCAATTTAAGGTCTTTTTGCAGAATTTGGTGTAGTGATGCATATTTAAAGAATTTGTACGCTTACGAATGGAGCGGTTAGGATCATCACAAACAGGCTGATTTACACTTTCCATGGCTCGGTCGCCTGGATTTTGGTTTGGCCAGTGTTCTTCTGCATAATCTTTCATTGATTGTATCAGTACCTGTTTGACTGTGATGTATTGTGAAATTTTGAACATTTGCAAGTGCCGCAATAAACTAATATTGTTATCGTCAATTATAGGCTTAAACTAAATTGTGCTCATAAAATTTTTAAAGACAGTAGGTCTCTCCTTGTTCAAAACAACCTTTCTCTAATTTCATTGACCTATTACGTGAGAAATAAGTTAGTTTCAGAATTTTCGGATGCTTACAAAATTATATTTTTTGAGTTAGTGGTACGTGTGTTTTGAGTAAGTAATTTAATTTGTAGCAAATCAGCATTTGTGGTTCACAATTCAGCCAGACTATACATCATCGCTGAATTTCATTGTATATAAACTCAAATAAACATGCGTTTTTGAGGATTTTTGGAAGCTACCATTGTCCTTTCCATAATCTATGAGCAGTTGAGGTTTGTGATTTAGTTTCTGTGGCATATTTTCTAACTACCATTCTCATGCATCTGGTTTTCCCTTAAAGAGAAGTAGTCCTATATATTATCTGCATTTATCATAAATTAACTCGATTTTCGAGTTTGCTAACAACTGTAATTAGCATCAAAACATTTTAGGAAACTAGTAATTTCTATCACAGGTTTTTGTGATGCCTTAATAGAAATCTCGCTTTGTGTATCTGCTTCAGTTCTTACAGGGAAATAGCAACTTCTTAGCTCAACAGATTAAAATATAATCAGCAGATGTAATGGAAAGTCCTTTGTTCAGTGCCTTGCAATGCAATGCACCAGCAAGATGCAACTCCACTGTGAATGCTGTTCCCAAACACGGGATAAGTTGGTTGACATTTGTAAGCAGCTGGAAATGATGACAGTTGCTGCGAATGGGTGTGTTGGAATAGCTCCTGAGAGTCATGTACCTAAGATACCTCTACCAGAGGTGTCTCAAGTACTATCCTCTCCTGTGGAGCCTGTCTCCTCTGCAGAAAGTACAGGATCTTTCATTACCCATCCACTTGATTGTGAGTGGCATGTCAATGGTGGATCTAGGTGTCCCATACAGGGTGGACAGGGACCAGGGAGAACTCAAGGTGTTGTACCGATCTCCCTGACCGACAAGTTAGAGGTGCCGTATTTCACTGCAACTGAAACAGTGAGATTCACTTCACCTGTGTTGGGGAAATCTGTTTTGTCCAGTGTCAGGAGGAGGCAAACACAAAATGGTAGGGGTTTATTAATTGTCAGCAGTTCAAACGTATGGCGAATAATGGCACCCCCTTAGTGAAAAGGCAGCAAGGGACAAAAAAGGACACCAGGTGCACTCAGTGCCAAAGCTCACAATTTGCAGCATTTTTGCCAGAACTGATCATGACCCTTTTCTTTTGAGTCAAGTGGAAGGACTGAACCAGAGACTTCAAAATTTTTATGACAAGCTAGGTTTCGGCTCTCTGGACTTGTGTCATAGGACTGAAAACTGTAGGGTCCTCTAAATAGCTCAGATGTGCACTACACATTGTAGCTGTTTGTGTGTGTGGAATGCACACAAGAGTTTTTTTAGATTGGGTGACTCCATCCAACCCAGATAACGATGGCTGTAGGAAACCTAGAAGTATCAGTGTAAGATTGAAAGAAATGCCTGTCACAGGTGATAGTAATTAAATCCTAATGGTAAACTGCCGAAGCATTTGAAACAAAGTACCAGAGTTTGAAGTGCTCATGAAAAGCAGTGAACTCACATAATACTAGGTACAAAATGCTGGTTGAAACCTGAAATTGACAGCAGTCGGATTTTTGGGAAAAATTTAAGTACATATCGAAAGAAGAGGCAAATCGGAAATGGAGGTAGTGTATTTGTTGCTGCAAACAATAAACTCAAATCCACCAAGATAGAAACTGAAGCTGCACGTGAAATTGTTTGGGGAAGACTCAGTATCAGGGTTTGGCATAAAATGATAATTGGTTCCTTCTATTTCCCACCAAACTTCCGAGAAAACCTCAGTTCACTTGTACGTAGGTTCCCCCGTCATACTGTAATCATCGGTGGAAACTTCAGTCATCCAACAATTAATTGGGAAAATTACAATTTTGTTAGTAGTGGGCATGATAAGGCATCCTGTGAAACTTTACTAAATGCCTCCTCTGAAAACTACCTATAACAGATAGTTAGGAACCCCACTCATGATGGAAGTATATTGGATGTAATGGCATCTAATAGAACTGACCTGTCTGAGATATTCACTTCAAAACTGGTATCAGTGACCATGACGTGGCTGTGGCAACAATGATTACCAAAGTACAAAGGGCATTTAAAACAATCAGAAAGATGTATATGTTCAGTAAACTAGGGAAAAAATCAGTAATGTCATATCTCAATTAGGAACTTTAAACTTTCAGCACAGGTCAGGAGCATGTAGAGGAACTCTGGCTCAAGTTTAAAAGAATAGTTGACCTCACACTGGATGGATATGTACCCAGTACAACAGTTCATAATGGGGAGGAACCTCCGTGCTATACAGTCACTGTGAAGAAACTTCTGAAGAAACAGAGATTACTGGATAAAAGGTGTAAAACAAAGCACAGGCCTATAGATGGAGAGATGCTGAATGAAATGCATTTGGCTGTCAAGAGAGCAATGTGTCATGCCTTCAATGACTACCATGGCAGAGTATTGTCAGATGACATTTCACAAAATCCAAAGAAATTCTGGTCGTATGTAAAGGCTGTTAGTGGCACTAAAGTTAGGGTTCAGTCCCTAACAAATGAGATATAAACTGAAATTGAGGGTAGCAAAGCAAAAGATGAAATGCAGAACTCCATTTTCAAATGTTCCTTTACTAAGGGAAACCCAGGAGAATTGCACCAGTTTAATCCTTGTAGCTCTGAAAAGATGAATGAAATAAGTATTAGCATCAGTAGTGTTGAGAAACAGCTGAAATTGTTAACCCTTAACCTGAAACATCTCTGAAATGTGCGTAACTGGAAACAAGTGGTCTCTCAGACCTCCTAATATTGTATATCACAAAATTCCACATAAGTTGACAGAAATCAAGTAAATAGTCAGTTAATTCATGTTATAAGCAAATTTAGTATTTTTCAGCCTATGTAAACACTTTTTTGTTTAAATTACATAAAATAAACATGAAATATCACAGGTACGTGGAGTCATTCAGTGTCAGATTTCATATGATTTTCACCACTGTTATACCAGACAACATATTCCTAAATATAAATAAAATGCTGCAGAAAATGTAAAAAAAGATAAAACTTAACTCAACTGAAATATTATATCACATATCTTTTGCACAGTAGACACACATCTTTCTGATGCATTCCAGGCAAACCGGGTGACCACATTTGATGCACTAATATGCCATTTTCCTCTTATTGGATGCAGGGCACTTCATAAACATCTTCCTTTTGTCTATTCTATCACTTGGTATGCCTTCGCTTGATTGCTGAGTGCCTCCCAGAACTTTGTGGATCATTTCCTTGATATTTCTATGTAAATTTTGAATTTCCAGGTGTCTTCTTAGATGTGGCTCTATCAGCTCCATGGTCAAACATTTGGTGAATTTGAGGCGAGTTAGCATGGGGTTTCCTCTGCAGCACAAATACAGAACAAAACTGTTCACGCAACTGATGTTGACAAGTGTGTAAAAGACTGCCATTGGCTAGCGCCACAACTGCGTCGTGGTCACTGATACCAATTTTGATGTGAATATCTCAAACAGGTCAGGTCTATTTGATGCCATTACATCCAATATACTTCCATCATGAGTGGGGTTCCTAACTATCTGCTATAGGTAGTTTTCGGAGAAGGCATTTAGTAAAGTTTCACAGGATGTCTTATCACGCCCACCATTAACAAAATTGTAATTCTCCCAATTAATTGTTGACAATTCTTATGATGATCCAGATTTCATGATAGGTGATGGTCACCATGAAACAGAGAGTGATTCTAGTTAAGAAAGTGTTTTATTGGAAGAAGAGCCTGGAGCGGTCTATACTACAGATAATACCTCACAGCAAACACAGTACTTTTATGGTAAAAATAATTTCCAATGGAAACATTCTGAGCCTGTTAGAACAAGAAGAACCCCAGAGCACAGCATTCTGAAAGGGGGAATGCCTGGCCTAACAGCAAAACATCGAAGTTTGTGACAAAGTCCTACTAAATCTCAAATATGGGCGTATTTATTTGATGATTCATGATAGATGAAATAGTTTTACATACAAATGTTAAACTGACTAAAATAATGGCAAAATTGAAGGAAACAATTAATCCATCCAATTACGGAGATACTGACAACATTGAAATCAAAGCTTTCATAGGCCTTCAAATTATGACATCAGTATTCAAATCGTCTCATGGAGATATGTTGTCTTTTTTCGAAAAGGATCTGACCAATCGTCCTATATTTGTGGTGACAATGTCGGCAAAGTGCTTTGAAATACTTCTAAGTAGCATGAGACTTGACTGTGCGACTACGAAAGACAAAAGAAAAAAGTCAGATTGCGCAGCTGCAATATCAAACATTTTTGAGAAATTCGTTTTCAATTCTCAGCAATTATGCTGTATAAAAGGCAACATTACAGTAGATGAAATGTTAGTACTATTCAGGGGAATTGGATGGATTAATTGTTTCCTGCAATTTTGCCATTATTGTACTCAGTTTAACATTTTTTTGTAAAACTATTTCATATATCATGTCATCATCAAATAAATTCACCCTTATTTGAGATTTAGTAGGACTTTTCACAAACTTCGATGTTTTGCTGTTAGGCCAGGCATTCCCCCTTTCAGAATGTTGTGCTCTGGGGCTCTTCTCGTTCTAACAGGCTCAGAATATTCCCATTGGAAATTATTTTTACCATAAAAGTACTGTGTTTGCTGTGAGGTATTATCAGTTGTATAGAATGCTCCAGGCTCTTCTTCCAATAAAACACTTTCTTAACTAGTATCACTCTCTGTTTCATGGTGACCATCACCTATCATGAAATCTGGATCATCATCAGAATTGTCAAATGTGTCATCATCGATACCATTTTCTTCTTCATCTAAATCCTGTAACTGTGCTTGCACTCAAGCTTCCAAGCCTGTATTAGCTGCAGATATGTTACTCTTCTTAGAAAGTTGATCCATGTTATACCTGAAATATGACATAAATTCACTCATAGAAGAAGATGCTGTAAAATAACATCCACTGAAAGCAGAATATGCCTTAATTAGAAAAATGCGGTCTATTGGACCTACCAAATTCCTGTATTTAATATGAAATATGCGGTATCTCAGGCACACTCCTCTAAACAATACTCTGTATGTCTTCACTGACAAAGTAAAAGTGATTGTTGACTGCTGCTTTACACGCGGCAAGTATTGCGGCGAAGGTACTGGGAAAGTGAAGCTTTATTGTCAAAAGTATGATCATATGGGGTATCAAGGGAAATTTGTGACTGGATTGAGGACTTTTTGGTAGGGAGGACACAGCATGTTATCTTGGATAGAGAGTCATCGTCAGATGTAGAAGTAACTTTGGGTGTGCCCCAGGGAAGTGTGTTGGGACCCTTGCTGTTCATGTTGTATATTAATCACCTTGCAGACAATATTAACAGTAAAATCAGGCTTTTTGCAGATGACACAGGTACCTTAATTAAGTACTATCGGGGAGAAGTTGCATAAATATTCAGTCAGATCTTGGCAAGATTTCAACATGGTGCTCTAAGTGTTCAGAAATGTAAAATTGTGCACTTCATAAAATGAAAAAATGACTATAATATCACTGAGTCACAGCTGGAATTGGCCAACTCATACAAATACTTGGATGTGACAATTTGGAGGGATATGAAATGGAATGATCACATAGGTTCACACACGGGTAAAGCAGGTTGCTGACTTTGGTTTATTGGTAGAATACCAGGAAAGTGCAATCACTACTACTAAAGAGATTGCTCACAAATCACTCATGCGCCCCATCCTAGAATATTGCCCAACTGTGTGGGACCCATACGAGATATGACTAACAGGGGATGGGATGTTGACTGTTCACAGAGAAAGGCAACATGAATGGTCACAGATATGTTTAAACCATAGGAGAGTTCCACAGAGATACTAAAGGAACTGAAATGGGAGATTCTTGAAGACAGATGTAAACTATCCTATTAACAAAGTTTCAAGAACCGCCTTTAAATGATTACTCTTGGGATCTCCTACAATCTCCTATGTTCCAGTCAAGCTGGGATTGTGAGGATAATATTAGAATAATTACTGCACACCCAGAGGCATTGAAACAGTCATTCTTCCAGCACTCTGTATGTGAATGGAACAGGAAGGAACCCTAATGACTGTTACAAGAGTATAGATGTAGATGTAGATGTTGAACCGAACTACTCAAACATTTGGGGCCATTTCCGGATAAGGGGAACACATGTAGCATCATTTACATTACGCAATCCACGACCACTTAAAAATTTCCTCAGTGCTACAGTCGCTGAATCACCATTTTTACCATTCTCACACAGAGAACATGTTGTCTACTCCCAAAAAGCACTCCCTATTGACTGAATTCCTAAAGGCCAAGCAAGCGATCAACATACCCCTCAATCTCCTCTGATTTACAAGCGCATGTGCAAAGAGCTCTTCAAATATAAACTTCCTTTTGAGACACCTTTTATTAAAGATGACAATATGCAAAATATCTGTAATTTTTCAAATTAAAAATTGGCATAATATGCAGAGCAAAAGGGAATGAACTAAAATGTTTAAATTTTGCTCTGAGCAAAAGGGAATGAACTAAAATGTTTAAATTTTACTCTAACAATTTTATGAAAAGGGAAGTTGCTACTGACCATATAGCGGAGATGCTGAGTCGCAGATATACACAGTGAAAACACTGTCACAAGTAAGCTTTTGGCCATGAAGGCCTTCATAATAATAATAATAATAATAATAATAATAATAATAATAATAATAAAACACACACACACACACACACACACACACACACACACAGAGGCAAATGCAGCTCACACACACGACTGCTGTCTCTGGAAACTGAAGCCACACTGCAAGCAACAGCACCAGTGCATGATGGGAATGGAGACTGGGTGGGAGTAAGGAGGAGGCTGGAGTGTGGAGGGGGAGGGATAGTTGGGTAGGGGTGGGGGGACAGTGAAGTGCTGCGTGGGAGTGCGCAGGGACGAGGTGGAGAGAGGGGAGGGCAGCTAAGTGCAGTTAGGAGGCTAGGGCCAAGGAGAGAAGTAAAAAAGACTGGATGTGATGGTGGAATTAGGGCTGTGTAGTGCTAGATCGAGGATGAGGACACCCTATCCACATTCCTCCAGGACCTCAACAGCTTCTCCCCTATTTGCTTCACCTGGTCCCAATCAACCTACCAAGCCACCGTCCTAGATGTTGCCCTCCACCTTAGAGATGGCTACATCAGTATCTCTGTCCTAATCAAACCTACTAACCACCAGCAATACCTCCACTTCGACAGCTGCCACCTGTTCCATACCAAGAAGTCCCTTCCAAACAGCCTAGCCACCCGTGGTCATTACATGTGCATTGACGAGTGGTCTCTCTTGAAACATACCAAGAGTCTCACTGGAGCCTTCACAGACCATAATTATCCTCCCAATCGTGTACAAAAACAAATCTCCTGTGCCTTATCTTTCCAGCCTCCCACCACCTCACAAAGTCTCACCGTCCAGCCACAGAGGAGTATTCCCCTCGTAACTCAGTTCCACCAAGGACTGGAGCAGCTGAATTCCATTCTCCGCCAGGATTTTGACTATGCCTCATCATGCCCTGAAAAGAGAAATACCCTGCCCACTATCTTTCCCACCCCTCCACAGTGGTATTCTGCCGTCCAGCAGCAACATTTCAGTGTCCCCGACTCCTCCCCTACTATCGCTCCCCTTCCCCACCCCAGCCTCCTCCACACCCCCATACATTCGCCTCTCCCATTATGTACTGCTGCTGCTGCTCTGCAGAGTGTGTGTGTGTGTGTGTGTGTGTGTGTGTGTGTGTGTGATGTGTGTGTGTGTGTGTGTGTGTGCGCGTGCGTGCGTGCGTGCGTGCGTGGGTGTGTGTTTTGTCTATTTTTGACTAAGGCCGAGTCTTTTTGTTGTGACTATCTGCTGTTCTGCTATATGGTGAGTAGCAACTTTCCTTTTCATAATATTGTTGCATTCCGTCTCGGATTTTCCGTTGTTAAATTGTATTCTATGCACACTGTAATTTGGCACTTTACATGGGTGCTACTGGGAGAGACTGTTAGGGTTATTGAACATGAACAAGTTTCTTTACTAAATTGACTATAGGTGTTGGGTGCATGGTCCTACCAACAAGTAAATCAGCTGCCATTCACGTCATGAGTGGGTCAGTGAGGTCAGTGTTTTGTCATCATCTGGTATCATCAGAAGTGAACCAATTTACTCACTAATGGGTTTTGTGCTTTTGTCTCTTCTTAAGCTTTATTTTATTATTCAATCTGTGTTTGTCACAAATTGTGATGGTTGCATAAGGGCTTGACATTTTTCCTAATTGTGTTCACCACCAGTGAGATCAAATATTGGAAAGTAAAACATGATATAGGTTTCATATAGCAGAGTAAAGAAATAGCCTGCACTGTGCATAAATAGAACATAAATAGACAAGAAAGTTTTTTTAGTGGAAAATGTTTCAAGGATGAAGCAGTCAGCTTTATTGAAGGAGAAAGATATTGTGTTTTTTAATTATTTTATTTTATTATTTTTTTAGTGTATTTGCCACTTAGAAAAATATCAAAAGCCAGTGTATAAAGTAAAATGATGCTATGTACTGCCTTCTAAATACTGTTTTATATGTTTATATATGTATATCTTCTAAAACAAATATATGTTGATATTTTTATATGATACTTTTCTTGTTCTTCTTGTTCTCAGCTGTGTGGAAAATTTACCATAGGACCTTTTTCAAGAACATTAATTACAAAATGGTTCTTTGGTTATTAATAAACTCTACTATCGTTCCTAGTTTCTTAATGCTGTCACTTCATTGTATTCCATCTTTTTATAAGAAGGATGCTCTACTTTAATTTCACTTTCAGTATTGTGCTATGCAATGTGACATTGTGTTGATGTTTTGCCTAATGTGAACTCACTGTCATTTGCCAAGAACATACTCTTCTGTTCCACAACGTTCACTTGACATCCAATGCGAATTGTCCTTAACACAAAAAATGAGTGCCAAACTCCACAGCAGACATCACTCTGTCCACACAATTTTACATGATTGTGTAAACACAATTGAGTCCAGTACAGGATAAATTCTCCAAGAGTGCTGCAGTAGACTCATTCACTATGAGTAGTGTAATGAGGCATAAAATAGCTGGTATGAAAGAGGCTGAAGTTACTCTTCATATTCCCGTATTCCTAACACCCCCATGTGAAATGCCAAGTTACTTTGTGGGTGTAATAAACAAGGCTCCCAATTCAAGTAATTATTAATATGAAAACCAAGAGGTGTAAAAGTTGTATGTTTCTATTGCCTTTCTCCCAGGTTCTGTGTGGGTGGTGAAGCTGTGTCCTGCCTCACTTAATTTGTATGTGCTGTGTATTGTGAAACTCCATTTGCAGAAAATATTTGTGTAAATTTTCTTAGCTGTTGTATATGCTGCTATGCATCTAACTGAATTGATTGCAGTACTTGTATTGTCAACAAACAAGAACTGTTGACCTATTTTCAATATAAGGTGAGAGACATAAGGAATTGGACTGCATATGATCCTTGGAAAAAGCAACGGACTAAATTAAACCAACAAGAGTGGGAGTGCATCCATAATCAAACACTGTGTTATGCTGATAGTAATTTCTTCCCATTATGTGTTGGCTAAGAGCTTGAAGTCTGTGACTTACAGTGATAAAATTTATGATGATTTTCCCTTATTCTCCGTATTTAGATAATCAGTAGTCATGGTAGGAAGCTCAGTAAGATCTTTTAATGAGAACTTACTGAGCTTCCTAACATGACTTCTGATTAGCTTAGTAAGGGGAAATCCTTGTAAATTTTATTGCTGTAAGTCACAGACTTGAAGCTCTTAGCCAACAGAAAATTCTTTTGGTGTTAATTTCTTTCATCTTGTATGTATGCTGAATTGATGAGGGATGTGCTCAATAGAAGGGCCTTTTTGTAGATTAAAAAATCACAAAGCACTTTCCTTTAATTTTATAACCATAAAATTATTTTTCCAGGACAACATGCCACTGGAAGCACTGTGGTATTTCATGTCAGCAGCTCTAATCTCACTGCCAGTTTATATATTAAGGTAAGTACTAATTTGGGAGTTATATTTATGTGTATTGGAACAGATGTGTAGTAATTATTATGATTATATTCATATTATAGACATGTAAAGTCTCTTTTATATGTTTTTCCTTTTTTTTCATAGTCAGTCAAATCATATGAACTTTGTGAAGAACTTTGCATGTAGGCTTGTCCAGTTAAGCACTGTTGGTGGAGATGAAATCCAGAAAAGTGAAAGATGTTCAGGTCAGTAAATGCAGTTATCCACTTACATAATTAACCCCTCAATATAAAACCTTGAGTTATCTCGTTTTTATTATTTTGTCAAGAACCTAAAATCCCGAAAATAGTCGGCAATGTCAACACTTTCTAGATAAGATTAATACAGGAGATCCAAAGGAGAATACTGTGTTTCATCATGAGTTCATTTAGTAAGTGTTAGAGCATCACAGGATTGCTCATCAAATTCTAGTGGCAGGTGTCACAAGAAAGCTGCTTCACGTCACAGAGGTATCTACTATTTAAAATTCTGAGAGTACCAGACAGTAGTTCTTCTTGCACACCATTTGAGACTGAAGAGGAAAGGGGGTAAATGAATGTGGTCCTTCAAAGTACTCACCGTAAGGTTGTTTGGGCAATGTGGATGTACCTATAAGTGCTGAATTAAACAAAAGTGTTTGAATATTTCTTCAGAAGGATGTGAGAAGATACATCAAAATTATGGCAATAGAAACAATTGAAAACAATAAGAATACGAAGAAAACAGAGCAAAAATTTATGTTTGGTCTCCGCAACTCAAAACTCCCACTATATAGTGAGTAGCAATCTATCCTTTTTCAAAATATTGCAAGAAACTTATGTTGGGTAGACATCTGGGTTCACCCATTAAAATGGCAGATATTGCCATTGAATGAGCATTCTGAGATTTTTTAAATGTTTATTGAACTGAAGAAATGCATCAGAACCACAGATAGCAAGTAGTGATGCTGATGACATTCCAAAAGTAAATACATGTGAGATAGATAAGGCAATTTGTGAAACAAATACTAACAAAGAGATAGGGGGGCTGGCCAGTACTTACCTCAGCTCAGTACAGCTGATAGATACACAAAACAAAACAGAAAATTTACGTATCCTAGCTTTTGGAACTTTGTTCCATCGTCAGGGAGGAGTGAGGGGGAAAAAAGGGGAAGAAGGGAAAGTTGATTCAGTTACTCACAACCCAGGTTATGAAGCGACAGGGGAAATGTAAACAGGGAGGGTAGCAAAGATGGAGGCATAGGTGTCAGAGGTAAGCCAAAGATATTCTAGTGTAAGTATTGTGCAGCTTCAAACCAAAGAGGATGCATACAGAAGTATACATCTTTACTGGATTGGCTGTCGGATCGGAAATTACCTGCTCTGACACCTCAAAATCTCCATACTGTGCCAGAAGATCCATCCACATGTGCCCTGGCTCTTCATTGGACATTTAACAAATACACTCCTGGAAATTGAAATAAGAACACCGTGAATTCATTGTCCCAGGAAGGGGAAACTTTATTGACACATTCCTGGGGTCAGATACATCACATGATCACACTGACAGAACCACAGGCACATAGACACAGGCAACAGAGCATGCACAATGTCGGCACTAGTACAGTGTATATCCACCTTTCACCGCAATGCAGGCTGCTTTTCTCCCATGGAGACGATCGTAGAGATGCTGGATGTAGTCCTGTGGAACGGCTTGCCATGCCATTTCCACCTGGCGCCTCAGTTGGACCAGCGTTCGTGCTGGACGTGCAGACCGCGTGAGACGACGCTTCATCCAGTCCCAAACATGCTCAATGGGGGACAGATCCGGAGATCTTGCTGGCCAGGGTAGTTGACTTACACCTTCTAGAGCACGTTGGGTGGCACGGGATACATGCGGACGTGCATTGTCCTGTTGGAACAGCAAGTTCCCTTGCCGGTCTAGGAATGGTAGAACGACGGGTTCGATGACGGTTTGGATGTACCGTGCACTATTCAGTGTCCCCTCGACGATCACCAGTGGTGTACGGCCAGTGTAGGAGATCGCTCCCCACACCATGATGCCGGGTGTTGGCCCTGTGTGCCTCGGTCGTATGCAGTCCTGATTGTGGCGCTCACCTGCACGGCGCCAAACACGCATACGACCATCATTGGCACCAAGGCAGAAGCGACTCTCATCGCTGAAGACGACACGTCTCCATTCGTCCCTCCATTCACGCCTGTCGCGACACCACTGGAGGCGGGCTGCACGATGTTGGGGCGTGAGCGGAAGACGGCCTAACGGTGTGCGGGACCGTAGCCCAGCTTCATGGAGACGGTTGCGAATGGTCCTCGCCCATACCCCAGGAGCAACAGTGTCCCTAATTTGCTGGGAAGTGGCGGTGCGGTCCCCTATGGCACTGCGTAGGATCCTACGGTCTTGGCGTGCATCCGTGCGTCGCTGCGGTCCGGTCCCAGGTCGACGAGCACGTGCACTTTCCGCCGACCACTGGCGACAACATCGATGTACTGTGGAGACCTCACGCCCCACGTGTTGAGCAATTCGGCGGTACGTCCACCCGGCCTCCCGCATGCCCACTATACACCCTCGCTCAAGGTCCGTTAACTGCACATACGGTTCACGTCCACACTGTCGCGGCATGCTACCAGTGTTAAAGACTGCGATGGAGCTCCGTATGCCACGGCAAACTGGCTGACACTGACGGTGGCACAAATGCTGCGCAGCTAGCGCCATTCGACGGCCAACACCGCGGTTCCTGGTGTGTCCGCTGTGCTGTGCGTGTGATCATTGCTTGTACAGCCCTCTCGCAGTGTCCGGAGCAAGTATGGTGGGTCTGACACACCGGTGTCAATGTGTTCTTTTTTCCATTTCCAGGAGTGTATAAAGAACACAAAAATTTTGTAGTATCTTGAAAAAATCACTTAATATAGTAGAATCAGTTACCATGCATTGAAATAAATTGCGCAACTTTCTTCACCATATATCGTGAAGATGACATGACTTGTAGTGGTGCAAGCCCAAATGTCAAAACACTACTGGAGGAGAGGAGTGGGATAAGGGGGAGGAGAGTAACAGAGAGCAGGAAAGGTGTCCTGGGGGGTTAGCAGGATGTCTGAGTTTGGATGGGAGCAAGGAAGAGGAAGAGACAGGTGGGGATACAGACCAATGAAGATTGAGGCCAAGGGGGTTGTGGCAATGAAGAGTATATTGAAGGTAGAGTTTGCATCTGTGCAGGGAAGAATCCAGGCAGCACAGGCTGTGGAGCAGTTGTTGAACTCAAGCAATTGTGTGGTCCAGCTATCTCCTGGCCACAGTTTGGTGGTAGCCATTCATGTGGAGAGACAGCTTGTTAATTGTTATGCCCATGTATAATGCTGCACAGTGTTTGCAACTAAGTTACTAGACCATGTTGCTATTTTCTTTCACTGACATACTGAAGAATATGTAAATGTCTGTGTTACATCTCCCATTAGTCTTCATCATGATAGAATAAGATTTAAACTTAAGAGAGAAGTCAAATAAGAACATTCGTGTTAACAGTTATCATGTACACATATCCTGTGCTAGAGTGCAAGAGAATGTTCTCAGATCGTTAAACTGGGAAAACAATGAAGGTAGACATGTTAATGTAACATAACATATTTCTGATTGTATAGTTGTATTTGCCTTGAATTCACTTAAATTTCAATAACAGATGGAAAAACTTAATAGATCAAGTTTGAACATAGGCTTGAAAATCAAATTATAAAACTGATGTAGTGTACAATGAATATAAACAAATGATGAAATCGTAGAACCAATCAATGGATTTTTGTTAAGGAGAGCTGAAGAAAATCGCTGAACAAACAACAAAAGAAAGAAACAGAAGAGTAATAATCACCTCAAGTGCTTTTGATAAAGTAATATTAGCGATTTGAAAACTAAGCTTCCCAGTGTATGAGAAGGAAAGTTTACAATCAGTTTATATTAGCAGTTTGGACTTACAGTAGTGAGCTGTGGATTTTCAGCCTGAAAATCTTTAAAGAATTGAAGGTTGCTTAACAAGCAGTGGAGATATGCATGTTGGGAATTTCTAGGACAGACAGGAAAACAAGCAAGTGGATCAGGGAACAGATTGTAATGGAGGGAGTTATTACGAGTATAATGAAAATTAAATGCATGCGAGTGAGACATGTAGCCAGTGAATGGGTGGAAAATGAAAAAGGAAGTTCTTTTCTGGATTTCAAGAGATAATGAAAGTCTAAGATGACTGCATAATGGAAAGTGGGTTGAAGACTGGGCAACATGCATATGCAGAAGATCTTAGTGTGTGGAAAAGTTGAGAGGCCATTATCTAGTATTTTGTGTCAATGGCTGATATTGATTCAATCCCTACTCTGTGTTTGCTGTATGTTAGAGTTGTTTCTTGTTTATCATTTAGTAAAAAGGGCATGCGGTATGTTACCCATCACCCACGATCTCTTGAAAGTTGACTCGTCCAGTAGGGAACAGCCATTCAACAGTGTGGGGAATGGGTCTGCCCACATCTTTCAGTTTCCTCCTTAGAGTTCTCATCAAACGCTCCAACAGATAGATAACTTCCTGCCTAGCAATCACATCAAATCCTGAAACATTGTTTTGTGTACTAAATGTGCAGTTCAATACCTCCTTCACATCAAATATGTTCTCCTTACTAACTTTTCAAAGTCAGTTATGTGGGATTCATGTCAGGTGAAATTGAAAAGTGTTCACATAAGAAACATTAATAAACAGAGTCAAGTGTAATGAAAACAGAATGAATGAACTCATTAAGGTAAGACACACAGATATTCTCAACACACATTTATTCTCAGATACTATTCCTAATCTTTGCTGTACAAATTGTGAACATTGTCTCATTTCAAAATTGCAAAAAGGTCTACTCATTTAGTCTCATAGCATGCGTCAAATTCTAAAGCACAACTCTATTACAAGAACATATTCATATAGTGTATCATAGATTTTAACTCAGTCAATAAATAAGATAGAACTCTAGAAATTACATCATCTTACATACTAAATTCCAGACAAACAAAACACAGTTATCTAGTCTTATGTGTATGCGGATAGATTTAAACTCGGTCAGTGGATAAGATGGAACTCCAGAAGCTACATGATCTTATATACTACATTCATGGCAAACAAATCAAAATTACATAGTCTTTAAAATCTACAGACATAGTGAATATTTTCTTCTAAGACTAAGTATCATTATGCATCCATGTTCATATGTCTTGTCCTTTATACTAAATGTTAACAGTGCTTGACATTTTACGTACTTGCTTTGCTTACCAGTGGCACCTTTTATCTTTACATGTACAATGGGCATTTCCTCAAAAATCTTACTGTAATGGATCTTGTCTCTAAATTGTTCAGATATACCACAAATCGGGCTACCTGTATCAGTCAAACAATTCCCTTCCCACTGATCAATCTTAATTTTAATGTAAGGACATCCAAATTCTGAATCATCAGCTTTGTTAGTGGACACTTCATGTAAGAAATCACTTTCAGTTTCATCAAATGCTACATCCACACTGTTTTGCAGAGTTTTATCAATTTTACTGGTGTCATAGCATTACTGTGGTTACACATGTTATCAGGTAAGATTGACTGCACTTGAAAGGGTTCCATAGCTCAGCTAACATAACTAATTGCAGAAGGAACACACAGTATATTACTGTCAAAATTACATTTCCTACTTAGATCTTCTTTCACTTCATTCCACCAATTTGGATAGAAATTTTGACTAACCACAGCTAACTTATTCCAGAATACACATTTCTATGTTATCATCAATTTGGTCCCAAACAAATTTCAAAAAGTTTTCATCTTTATTCTCTAAGCTTACAGATAACCCACCTTTACTGTCTGGATCATTACTCTGCATGACATTAATGAAAAACTGCTGTGACTGGACTGGTATTCCACGACTCTCACTTACACCTTCACATACATCACTTACCTCACCTCTATTCACAAATAATTTTGAAACTTCATTATTCTTAAACTCAACAAAAACCTGATTCTCATCATCATCATCATATTCTCCCAAAATTACTTCATCAGTAACATCATTAACAACACAAGTTTCATCTCCATTACAGTCACAAACATCACCTACATTCATTTTCAGTAAGCTACCAGTCTCAGACTTACCAAACCCAATGATTTCATAGCTCTCATTCAGATTCACATCAAAAATACCACCTAATTCAGATCCAATACAGTCATCACCTGTTTTACATACATCAGTAACATTGTTCTCCAACCAAGAGAAGAAATCAGTAGTACACACTAAATCAGAATTCTCATCACTCTCACATTCAGGTTTGTGATTAGTGCCTACATCATTATAATCAAACATAGTATTCCAGAACTTTTGATCAAAACATAAATGAGACATCTGATATTCCTTCAGTTCAACTTCAGATACCTGTGCCACATTATTAATACTGTTATTATTGTCTAATTATAAGTGTAAATTGGAGGTCCTGTACTTGTTATGTTTCCTCACCCCAGAACTGTGGACCTTCATTGAGGTGGACTGCCATTTCCTAAATAGTTGCCTCTATGATTGTTTCTCGTATTAAATTGCCCATGGTTACCCCTATTATTCCTATTCTGCTGATGTTCAAAATTTCTGTGTCTATTACCATTTTGACCCTGATAGAAGTTACCACTATCTCTGTTCCTGTAGTTGTTAACATTGTGATCTCTATCATTTCGATTGTTATGATATGTGCTACTTTCTACTGCCCTATCCAGCCTGTCAACATATCATAAAAGTTGTTCAAGGCAATCGTCAGGTCCGTGTACTAAATCCCACTGCAACCTTTCTGGTAATCTCCCTTTTAGTGCACCAGTCAACATCATTTCGTCAAATGGTTTGTCAAGATGTTTTACTTTTTTAAGTTGATTCTTACAAAACTCTTTCAGTGTATTGTCCCTATTCCTATAATTAGGACCGTTCAGAAATTCAGTTTTAATTCTCCCTTGTTCAGCACCTGACCAAAATTTATTTAAAAAAATTTTTTCAAAACTTTGTTACGTCTGCCAATGACTTAAATTTAGATTTACCCAAGATAGAGCTTCACCTGCAAGACATCTTTTAACAAATTTAATTTTTTGATTGCCTCTCCTGCCTTACACATAACTATCTCTACAATGCTGTAGAAAATCCACTGGATTAAATTGACTAATGGAAAAGTTTTGATTGGAATGTTGGACCACTCAATACCATTATTTTAATTCATATTGTTATGAATACAGTTTTCCTTAATTACTGAAATTTTTTGGTCTAAGCATTTACGTTAGCATACTGTTTTCAACATATAGAATTTTTTTAAAATCTGAAATATTAAAGTTCTGTTCCATTTTTTCTGCTATGGCTTTCTGTTCAACTGTATCATCTACATCACTTCCCTCATCTCTATTCATTTTCTTAGCAATCACACGAGTCCACAAAAAAAAGTCTTCTTTCATTTCATTTGGTCCGTCATTGTTTATTTTATCTCATCACTGTTGGTCCGACGGTGTTGGGCAGTTCTCGGGTCTTCTTTTGTTGAGTGATTGAAGTTCATTTATATAAAAATGCAAATAATAATTGTCCTTTCTTATTCTGCAACAGACAAAACTTTGTTATCAGTCAACAGATCCCGAACGAGCCCCCACTTGTAATCTTGCCCTCCCACACATCATTATTTAAGTTCTATGTCTCTGCAAAAAGTTTAGAAAGCTTTGAGAGTTGTAAGATATACAAAAGAAAAACTTTTTATTTATCTTCATTGTCTCTTTGTTGTTGGCTCCAAGTCCTGTGTCTAGAGTACATTCTTGAGGCTGTAATTTTTATAATGATGCGGGTTCTTGTTGAACTGAATAACTGCTGAAGATTTTCCTGTTGCTATGAATATCCTTTAATTTTATCCCATTCTTTTATATCACACCAACTTCACTATTCCACTTCAGAACATGAATTCACATTGTTGTTGACAAGGTTAGAAATTCGTCTACTTCAGTCAGAGGCATGCCCACTACTCCTGACATTCTGCAATGTTCACAATATTCCAAAGAGTCCACAAACATTCTTGACAAAAGTTGTATCTTCGCTAAAATATATTATTATTTTGCAAATGAGTCCAGAAACAAATTTAATAATTATCATCAGATTGTGAAATTAATAACAGGAATTTAAAGTATACTAGAAATTTCGTAATTTTAAATATTTTTAAAAGAAGAGCAATTTTAACTGTCAGTGCATATCGATTGTAACACATTAATTTCTTTTTATACATTTTAGCCTCAAATATAATGCTTCATATACAAAATCATATGAAGTTCATTCAGTTAGACAGCTGATATAATGTTCATCTACATAAGAATCGATAGTATACATGGTATCGGTTATTTGTATAAAAAAGAAAGGTAATGTTAGAGGAGGGTGACGCATTACACAAGCTGGGTGAAATGGCCTGTTCTGCAGGAGTAAAAGTAAATGGCAATAACATGAACGCAATATGCCATAAAAATGGAAAATGTATCTGCTCACATTATAGTGCAACAGAAGGTACTACAATTGATCAGTTTGCTTATGTTAGCAGCCTTTTCTGTAATGAGAAAGATGTAAATGCAAACATCAGAAGCAGAATTGGGAAAGCGTCTGCATTCTTCCAAAGTATTGATCCATATGGCAATTAGACACTGTATGTCCACAAAGTTTTGGCTTTACTACTCTGTCATCTTACCAATGGCTGTATCCACAAGTGAGACCTGGAAAATGTCAATAAAATCAGCACACAAGCTCAATGTTTTGCTGAAGGTGAATTTTGAAGATCAGTTATTGTCACCCCATGTCAAATAATGAATTACTGAGAAGAAGTGGTCTATGCGACCCACACAAAATTGTTGCTAAAAGAAGACTGAAGCTTGTGGAACATGTTCTGTGCATGAAACATGGAAGACTCCCGAAATCACCACTGTTGTGTAAATCATTGGTTGGATACAGTAGTAGAGGAAGACCTCGTATCACTTAGAATTGAACTTTTGCAAAGGACCTCCAGTGCATGACATGAACTGGGAAGCTGCTGGAAACATGGCAGCTGATCGACTTCACTAGAGGAAACTTCTTGCTTGATATGCAATTTAGCATTGGAGGAACTAAGTCTAAGAAAGTAAATAAAAGGAGGAAGGTGAATAGAGAAATTGGTTCTATGGATTTGAGAATTAGTTGAATCATTAGCTGTTAATGTAGTAGTGAATGTGAATGATCCAAAATGACCTGATAAAAGAATGACAAAAATGGGTTGGTTGTCCTTGTTAATTGACACAACCAAGAAAGAGAAACAACTCAAAATAGTTTGTGCAAAGGAGTAATGAGGTTCGAGAAATAAAATTAAGAGAAAGTAGTTCTGTGTCAAAGTTTTCATTTGTGTCACTGTACTACTTTATGTGTTAGTTTGTGTAGCATTATTATCTGATGTCATTTACATTTACTGGAATGTTAATTACATTTTATATTATTATCTTATCTCTTGACAGAAATTGCGGCATCCAGAACACAAGAGGTAGTTCGTGACATGTTCATTGCATTGTTGACTTCCAGATACTGCCTAAGTGAAGGTATTACTCCAACCATAAAGGGAAAGCAGAGTGCTGAAATATGCACTCAGATTTTGGATACACTCACTCAACAGGTTTCATTTTTCTTTTGTCTATTGCATTCATTTTTATATTTGGTACAACTGTAGTTCTCTCAGGTACCTATTTAAATGTGAAATTTGTGCCACCATCATACTGCATCAGTTATTGTTGGTGTTTTTAAATTGACTTGCAATTGTGTAGATTAATTTTTGTGTGATGGGGAAAGATAAGCTGTAGAATTCTTACCTGAGGAGGTAGGACCAAATAACACTGACAGGGGCCCACATAAATGAAATTCCAGACATAGGGAAAACAAACTGCCAAATTTAATGTTTTAAAGCCATTTAAGAACATTAGTGTAGATAGTAAAGGTAGGACATTTAACAAGATGTGTCTAATGTTCAGTAAGTAATATGTAAAACTACAAACAAAATATCAATCTTAATCTTCAGAGTAAACTGTATGCCCAAATACACTTTTGGTTACATTTATAAAGATGCTGAAAACTATTAGAATGGAAAAAAGTATACAGATGCCAGATCAGGGTAGCATAATGGATGTTTTAAATAAGTTACACACCAAATAACTAAATAGTTTCAGACATGGATTCCAGCATTCATATGAGTACAATGGCACCTCACTTTGCCCTCCAGTCCTATACACTACTTATTGAACACATTATATATATAGCAGTGTCCATTATCAAACTGGTCTGTAGTATTCATCTTTTACAGCTACACTCTTAGTATTTGTGTTCCATTCTCTGACTACTTTCTCAAGTGCACAAAAGTTCACTTTGTTCAAAGTTAAATTTACAGAAATTACAATTAAAACTTAACTCATTAAATTAACTGAATACATTGAAAAATTGCGTCTTTTTAACAGTTTCTTCTACTGCAAGAGTTAGGCCAAATTATTTGTTTAAATCATGAAATTAACAAATATCATTACCCAAACAATACTTTAGACAAAACTGTTAATTACTTTGGAATTAATTCACGGCTGGTTTTTCTAACATGTTTTCGAATAGAGCCAAATAGATACTTTAAGATTACTATTATTTTGTCTTCCAAATGTTTATAATTAGGACAGAATTGATATTTGTTTATTCATAAACAATAGGATTTAAGTTACGAAACAATTACTGATTTCGCCCTGTAATAAAAGATACTAGCTAGGCACAGTTGAAATAAATAAGAAAATCAATTACATACATATAACTAAGCACAAAATTAGATCTGGTGTTAAATTCTTTAAAACTGAGGGCCAACCTTTCTCTTTTATGAAAATACAGATTATACCCATGTATGTTAATGGTAATTAGTTCAAAAATGAAAAAAACAAATTTAAGTAGGCAGATGGAAAAAGAAGAGGGGAATTAAAATTATCCCAGCTTGCTTCGTCACACTTTCCATTGACACTTGATTTCTACCTTGGAGGTAATAGCATCAGATGTTATCCACTGTGCTGATTGTTTGCAGTAAATATGTCTTGTGGCCACATGTCTGTCTGATCAGTCTTTCATCCAATTTTGTTGGTGGCACCCTTAATTTTTCATTGTAGAATCTTCCTTTTTTTCTAAAAGACAATTGAAGAGTACTGGAGATAATCTATCACCGTGACTTATACCCATATTTATTTTAAAGGGCTTAGAACTTTCAGCCTTGATCTTTACTCTTAAGACTATGCCTCTAGGCATTTCATCAATTAGATTTGCCACTTGAGTTTTAACACCAAATTCTCAGATTTCTTTGTGTAGCATTTTCATATCAACTGCTCCACAAATGTTCCAACTTTTTTTTTATAAAAATCAATATTCTGTGACATATAGTAGATTTCAGATTGATTATCTGTTCTGATCAGGCTGCTAGGGTCTCCTTATCTATTGTTACATGTTGCACTTAGTTTTGTCAAAACTTGAAGTCTCATATCTTGCTGTCCTGGAAAGATATCCTGGAAACTGGTGCTATGAATGGTGGTGCCAGGTGATGTAGATCAAACAAGAAGTTAATGACCTGTTCCAGTTTCACAGTTTATACAGGTAAAGAGACATGTATCTCCTCCTCCATAAACATAGCCGGAAGAGAACTAATTCAGCT
This sequence comes from Schistocerca serialis cubense, assembly GCF_023864345.2. Classification (NCBI taxonomy): domain Eukaryota; kingdom Metazoa; phylum Arthropoda; class Insecta; order Orthoptera; family Acrididae; genus Schistocerca; species Schistocerca serialis. The sequence goes on from NC_064639.1 coordinate 921,679,269, forward strand.
ATTAATTAGAGTCACTTTACAGAGACAAGATATACAATGTCAGTAAGTCACAGATTTAATGAAACAGTTTGTAATATTGTCACCAGAATTTATCACATTGTACAGTATTGTACTACAGATTGTATATGTGGATGGTTTTCCCAGATTTCCCAGTAAAAAATACACTTCTTTCTTCCTGAAAATGCACATTTTTGGGTGAAAATGCCCTTTTTCCAGGTGAAAATACACTATACCCCTGGTGAAAGTACATTTTTTCCTTGTTAAGTGACAATATACTTCCTCTCGGAGCTGTAAAACATATCAGGCCTTTGAGTGGAAAAGGTGTTCTACACCGGCATAGAACTTTCCAACACTCCCAGCAAAAAATAACATTTCCGAAAAATCTTTAATGCATTGCACATGTAATATGCAAATTTTGATATTACGAAAGTATAAATACAAATTCACCAAATACAGCATGGTAATTTATGAAAACAGAACACCAAAATATATGAAGTGTGATGCCCATGCTACGATATGGAAACAGAAACCATAGTAGTGCTCCACGTGGGATGGCAGTGAACTTTGAATTCGGGAAAATATAATGCAATAATTTGTGTTCATGCTTTGTGAAATACAAGTACTAGATGATATTTTTCATCAACGAAAGCTAAGCTTCCACATATAATACTGATTGTCAGAATTTGTTTGCTGCTTTTTCCGAGTATGTGGTTAGGCAGGATCCTAAGAACACAGCTAAAATTGCAGCAGCTTAATATTTCTGACAGTCACTATTGTAAATTTCACTGCTGTGCACTAAAAATTTTAGGGGTTACCTGGCTGAATGCGTATTCTCTTGAGCACTTCGACTTTTCCATAGAAAAGTCAATTACATATGGAATTGCTCAAGAATGCACCTTGCACTTTCTTTTTGAAGGATAATTATACGTTTTGCCATCATTATTGCATAATTTGTAATCTATGAAAGAATTAAAAATGAAAACCTCATACTGAAGACTGGTCTTTTTTTTACTCTTTAAGATGTGTCAAACACGAAAGCACCAGTAAAATTTTAAATGATGACATAAATATGCAAAGGGTCTGTAATTTTTCTAAGTGTCTGGTCCTCAGATTGTTAAGTTTTGAAAGAGTCAAGTGCTCCATGATTTAAGAAATTCAGTGCCCATTATCATACGTAACATAATTTGTCTTGCATAAAAGGAAATTTACTTTGAAAGTAATGCTTCTCAAACCAATGTTTGCAATATTTTCCCACAACTTGTTAGAAAAGTAAACTGTTGTGACATCATGCTCATTGAAAGCAGTTTGTTGTTACGAAGTATTGCACAGTCTTTGTCCTGAAGCTTGTGGCACATTTTGCTGTCGATAGACACTTGTATGTGCACGGTGTTTTTTGTTGTAAATAGCATATTTTCTTTGCAACTAAAGCTTTATTTTCATGTTGCTCTCTCTTTATGTTCTATTACTGCAGTGTTGTTCTGCAGTAGCGGGCTGAAGAGTATCAGTTTATCAGTTCTTACCAGTCAAAATTATGGAAATTTGACTGAAACTTAAAATAATGTAAAATTCTCAGAAACCCAAAGAATTCGTGGATATTTCCCAGATTTTTCTCAGATGAAAAAATTTCAGGGTTTTTCCTGGATTTCCCGGTTGTTGTGGAGCATATACACCCTGTACTACTGTTATATAATTCACAAGAGTATGTCGAACACTATTATTGCATGTCATCTGAAAGCCCATTTATGAGTATGACATCCATCACGAAATGTTTTGTATGGTTCTAAATTAATCTAAACCTTAAATACTGACCGAATTGATTATTGAGGAGTGATGAGTTCGTCTGATTCAGAAGAAATACAGCCATAGAATTATTTGGTCAAAGTTCAGAAACTTGCAGCCATTAAAGTTCGAATTTTTAGTATCTGAACTATTAATGTCAATTATTTCTTAAGTTAATTAATTTCATATAATTCCAAATATGTTCTCAGAAAGTTGAGGATGTCTGCTTTTGAGTGAGTGATAACAGTACTTCCTCTGCTACTTATTATCTCACAACATTTTACAGTTATATGACGTCATCATAAATTTTAGTTAGCTGTAGTTTTTATTTACTTGGGCTATTGGTAAAATGAATTGCAACATTGTTATCAGGGATGTAAATATAAAGAACTGAAATATAAGTTTAAATGAGATTTTGCATAGGTAGCAGTTTGACATATTCCTGTGTGTATAATATACAGGATTTGTACAGAAAGTAATGTGTCGCACTTATTATTATTATTATTATTATTATTATTATTCACGTAGTAGACGCTTTGTGGATCACGTGAAACTTCTACAGTTCTTCCTGCAGTTTTTCTATGAGACCTTCATTTTCTCACTCATGGCTTTCTTTCTTTCATCCGTCCACTTTGTACCGGTCTTTTTGGCTCTCGTCTCTGGCTGGACCTCCCACTTGTCTATTTTGCTTCTGTAGATGTTACTGTCTGCAGTGTCCTGATTGGTGAGTTGAGCATCAGTAAGGTCTCTTCGTACTCGTTCGGCCCATGTCAGGTTTTCAGTGGCTGTGGGTATCTGGCATGTGAGTTTATACTCAGGGAGTCTGTGTATGTGTCCATAGAATTTAAGGCGTCTTTTTCTAATGTCAGCAGCAATATTTGAAATTTCCTCTTAGTTTTGTTGGTTTGCAGTGTATATCCAGCTTCAGTTTTTCATGGTCTTAGGATTTTCCTAATGATCTTTCATTCTTCTTTTTGTAGTAGCATCTTGTTATGGAGTGACAAGATTTCTGCTGCGTATAGCACCTCGGGTTTAATGACAGTGCTGTAGTTATATATAGACACACACAATTGTATTGACCAACTAGGATCATGTTAACAACTTCAGATCCTCTTCTTCCTTTGTTGTTTCCTATTTTTCCAATATTCCGTCATTTTCTACCCATGAAGTCTCTTCCTTTGTTCTTCCCATGTTGTTCATGGTTGTATTTTATTTCTTCTGCTTTGAAAGCCTTCCAAATTTAGTATTTTATTTTTAAAATGGTTTCTTTCTGCTATTTCTGATTCTTTGATGTTGTTTCTTTCTAGATCTTTCCTTACTTCTGTAATCCACGCAATTGTTGATTTCTTCTTCCAGAAATATGGGAGTATTTGTTTTGTAGATCTATTTCCATCCATTCAGTAGAGGTGTCTGAAAAAGGTTAATCTTTGTTTGGCCACTACTTCAGATATTTTCTCTATATTTTTGTAGATCTCCTCATTACTTCTTATTTTCCAACAATCTGCAATTTTTATTGCACCCTTTATTTTTGTAATAATCCTTCTTTCCAGTACCTCTAGTCTTACCATATTATAGTTCATCGTTAGACATTCAGATCCATATAAACATTCTGCTCCTACCACTTTCGTGTAGTGCTTTAGTTTTGTTTTTCTAGATATACATTTCTTGTTGTGAATATTTTAGGTCAAACCATATGCTCTTTCCATTTTGTTAATTCTTACATCTATTGCAGATTTTTCTAGTCCATTGTGTTGTATAGTCTCTCCAAGATATTTAAATTTATTTACTCACTCTATTTTACCTGTTTGTGTTTCTATGAATTTTGGCGCATTTTTTATATTTGTCATGAATTTTGTTTTTTCAGCTGAAATTTTGAGACCAGTTCTGTCTGCTATTTCTTCCAGAAGGTTTATTGGAATAAGTGCTTCTGTCAGGTTTTCTGAATGTATTGTAAAATCATCTGCAGAAGTCAAGCAGTTTACTTTGATTCCATCTGTTTTCCTTCCCAGAGTTATTGGTTCAATTTTGTGATTTTTTAGCTCCAAATTCCAGATCCTTACAATTTTTTCTAAAACACAGTTAAACAGTAAAGGTGATTTTATTTCAAATGGCTGTGATACTTCCCCCATAAATTTAACTTTAGATATTGTACCTGTTAGTGTTTCATGAATTATATTTGCTAATTTTGATTTAACACCAAATTGTCTAATGACCTTATCTATTGTTTCTCTGTCTATACAATCAAATGCTTTCTTGAAATCAATAAATGACACTATTATTGGTTTGTTGGTGAATTACTGACTTTAAGTTAAAAATTTGTTCTACACAGGATATTCCCTTTCGAAAACCACACTGATATTCTCCCAGTTGTTTGTCTAAAGTATCTGTTCAGGAGAATTTTTGATAGTATTTTGTATGCCACTGGCAGAAGTGACACTCCTCTGTAATTATTGACATTTTGTTTGTCTGCCTTTTTATGTAGCAAGTGGATTAATGCTATTTTCCATTCAACTGGAATCTTTTCAGTTTTCCAAATGTTCTCAAGAAGCAGTTGTACATCCTTTATGATATTTGGTTCTGACCACTTCAATAATTCTGGTGTGATGGAGTCATCACCACTTGATTTATTGTTTTTCAGTGTTTTGATGGCCTCATGAATTTCTACCTCTGTTGGTGGGAAATCGTCCTCTAGATTGTGAGGTGGCACTGGAAATTCCAATTTATCTGTTGAAACTGGACAGATTAGCAGCTTTTCAAAAAATTTTGCTAAAATTTCACAATTTTCTTTGTTGTTTAATCCCATTTTGCCATTTTCATCTTTGAAACAAATACTTGCTGCCTGATATCCTTAAGTATGTGTTTAAACGTTTGCTAAAAATTTCTAGTATTATTTTTGGTGAAATTTTCTTCTATTTCAGTAACCTGAGAATTTTCAAAGTTTCTTTTGATTTTCCAGATTATTTTTTATGTTTCTTTTGTTTGTTGTCTGAATTCTTCAAGGTCTTCCCCTTTTTTCAAAAATTTCCATTTTCTCTATTTTTGAGCACTTTCTGTTAGTGCTTCTTCACACTCCTCATTCCACCATGTCTTCTTTTTATCCTTGGCCTATCCTAAAGTTTTCCCTGCTGCTTGAGTTATTTGCATCTGGAGTTCATGCCAATCACTTCTTTACTTGTCTCTATTTCTTCTCTAAATTTTTCTATATTTTCTTTTGTAATATTAGCTGTAGTGGTGTTGTATCTGATCACTTTCTTGGTCACCTTTTTAGTTTTAGATGGGAGAAATTTTATTTCAATCTTAGAGAGATAATGACCTGAGTCGAATTCCCTATTTCTGACTATTTTAACATTCATAATTCTTGCGATATACCTTTTAGACAAGGCTATGTGATCCAGTTGAAATTCTCCTAGGTTTGGATTTGGATGTCTCCAAGTTTTGGCTTTTCTTGGTAGTTTGCAGAAATGTGTGGTCATGAGTTTTAACTGGAACATTTTACACATATTGATCAGTCTTTCACCATTTCTGTTTGTTCTTGAGTGTGCTGGATATTCACCTACAATAGTCCTAAATTTCTTTTCCCTCTGAATTTGCGCATTGAAGTCACCAAGAAGTTTTTAACATTCTTTGTAGGTATGATAGAAATTTCAGATTCTAAAAGATCCCAGAATTGATTTACTTTCTCCAGATTTCTTGTTGTCTACATTTATAAGTGCATGACAGTTTATGAGGGTCTAACTTTTATTCTTGTGCTTTGTTGTTAACATGGATATTCTTTCTGAATTTGATTTAAATTCTGTTACACTGTCTACGATTTTTTTGTTTACAAAAAATGCTGTTCCAAACATCGGCTTGTTTTCCATTATTCTCACTGCTGGTTTCCCTTTATAAATTCTGTAATGTTGTGTATCAACTACATTCTCATCTAAGAATCATGTTTCCTGGACTGCTATAATTTTTATATCAATCTTCTGCAGAAATAATTCTAATTCCTTTTGTTTCCCCATTTTTAGATGAGAATTTACATTTAATGTTCCAAAGTAGTACTTCTTCTTGAACTGAAACTTGGAAGGCTTTTCAATATATTCCATCTCTTCATCATCGCAAATGTTGTGACTCCCCAGAACCCTAGGTCCCATTGCATTACGTGATGTAATGGTGAATTCCTCATCAGAGTTACCACCTGAGGTAAAGCATCTATTGTGCAAACTTTCCATTTTGTGACTTGAAGCTGTAAAAAGTAAAGAGTAGGGAATCCAAAGTTATCCCTGAATTCCGAAAGTAAGACCAGTTTGTTAGCCTGTAATATTACTTATTCAACTGCCACTAACATGTGGAACAGACACTGTTGGGGTACCACCAGTGACATGTGAACCGTCATGTCTTTGTCCACTTTGGCCTTGGACAAGAGGCCACCTCTTCCGCCAGCTCCCCTGTACCGAACTCCATCTTCTCCGCCTTTGCTGCCATTGAGGTCTATTATTATTATTATTATTATTATTAGTGTTATTCAGGGTGTATACACTCCAGCAGAAAGTTGGGAAAACCTGGGAATTTTCTAGAATTCCAGGAATTTTTCATTGGTTTAGTCTTTGGTTAAATTTTTGTAATTTTGACTGGTAAGACCTGAGAAACAGCAAATGTATCAAAGGCTTTAGGATGAAGACCGTGGAATACTTAATAACAGCAAACTGCTTCCGATGAGCATGACATCACAACTTGTGACATTCGCCTGCTTTATTTCATCATTGATTGTACTCAGTGTCGACATACTGTGTTGCTATACTGGCAAAAAAATAGAGGATGGAAGTTCAACACTGACTACTTTAAACGATGTAGCCAACAGCTGCACATTCACGTTTCACAGTTCTTTACTTTCACTGTTGATAACCCACCAATAATACACAGTTGTATGGCCAGTGCACTATTGTGTAACTTTTGATAATCCTCATGAATAGTTTGCAGGCAAACATCAACATACTGCTATAATAGTTTACTGTTGAACATCTACAAGCAGTAAAAACCTAACCACACATTTCACAGTCTTTCAAATAAATTGAACAGACACTGTCATTGCTTTAACATGTGGCCTATTAGTGTAACAGTTATTTCACAGTTAAGTTGATGCATTGTTGTTGTTCTAACCAACACAGGTTTCTTGTCCGAAACTCGGCCATGGACTGACTGTCTCGGGACCAAAAATTGAGCCCTTATATATCCTCACAATAACAGGCACTGCAACTACACATTGTTCAGTGTTTAATTTACAGAAATTACAATTAAAACTCAACTCCTTCAGTTAACTGCATACATCGAAAGATTGCATTTTCTTAAAAGTTTCTAGTGCAAGGGTTAAACCGTATTATTTGTTTAAATAATGAAATTAACAAATAACGTTATGCAAACAATACTTTTGACAAAACTGTTAATTACTTTGGAATTAATTAAGGAGTGGCTTTGCTAAGATGTTTTCGAATAGTGCCAAGTAGAACCTTTAATTAGTTGTTCCTCCAAATGTTTATAGTTAGTACCGAATTTATATTTGTTTGTACGTCAACAATAGAATTTAAGTTACGAAATAATTACTGATTTCACCCTATAACAAAAGATACTAACTAGGAATAGTCAAAATAAATTAGAAAATCGATTACATACACGAAACTAAGAACAAAATTACATCCGGTGTTATATTCTTTAAAACTGAGGGTCATCCTTTCTCTTTTTGGATATGCAGATTACACTCACATATGTTAGTACATGCAAAAATGAATTTTAAGGAGGCAGATGGCAAAACAAGAGGGAAGTAAAAATATCCCAGCTTGCTTCATCACAGTTGAGTTGTGTATGAGCTGTGCCTTCTCCCGCTTCTGGCTACTTGTAGTGTGGCTGCAGCAGTAGCAAGAAGCAGTCATCCTACACAGAAAAATTTTTCTGGCATGCCCAAGCTGCCAGATTTGCGCATGCGCAGAGCAGTCTGGTTTTTAGTGGGGAGGGGGATTAGTGGACCGTGTTTATTTTTAGTCATTTTACTGTTTCCTGATGTCCTGTTTTCTCTTTGTTTACAATTCACAAGTCAAATGAAAACAAAATGGATTTCTGTGGCCGGGAGCTATAAAGTGAATTAAAATACGAGGTGCATTCAAGTTCTAAGGCCTCCGATTTTTTTTCTCCGGACTGGAAAGAGATAGAAACATGCGCATTGTTTTAAAATGAGGCCACTTTCATTGTCAATACATCCCAGAGATGGCAGCACCATACGGCAGATGGAATTTTACCGCCAGCGGCGAGAATGAGAACTGTTTTAAATACTTAAAATGGCGACGTTTTCCTTACTTGAACAGCGTGCAATCATTCGTTTTCTGAATTTGCGTGGTGTGAAACCAATTGAAATTCATCGACAGTTGAAGGAGACATGTGGTGATGGAGTTATGGATGTGTTGAAAGTGCGTTCGTGGGTGCGACAGTTTAATGAAGGCAGCACATCATGTGACAACAAACTGAAACAACCTCGGGCTCGCACAAGCCGGTCTGACGACATGATCGAGAAAGTGGAGAGAATTGTTTTGGGGGATCGCCGAATGACTGTTGAACAGATCGCCTCCAGAGTTGGCATTTCTGTGGGTTCTGTGCACACAATCCTGCATGACGACCTGAAAATGCAAAAAGTGTCATCCAGGTGGGTGCCACGAATGCTGACGGACGACCACATGGCTGCCCGTGTGGCATGTTGCCAAGCAATGTTGACGCGCAATGACAGCATGAATGGGACTTTCTTTTCATTGGTTGTGACAATGGATGAGCCGTGGATGCCATTTTTCAATCCAGAAACAAAGCGCCAGTCAGCTCAATGGAAGCACACAGATTCACCGCCACCAAAAAAATTTCTGGTAACTGCCAGTGCTGAAAAAATGATGGTGTCCATGTTCTGGGACAGCGAGGGCATAATCCTTACCCATTGTGTTCCAAAGGGCACTACGGTAACAGGTGCATCCTACGAAAATGTTTTGAAGAACGAATTCCTTCCTGCACTGCAACAAAAACGTCCGGGAAGTGCTGCGCGTGTGCTGTTTCACCAAGACAATGCACCCGCACATCGAGCTAACGTTACGCAACAGTTTCTTCGTGATAACAACTTTGAAGTGATTCCTCATGCTCCCTACTCACCTGACCTAGCTCCTAGTGACTTTTGGCTTTTTTCAACAATGAAAGACACTCTCCATGGCTGCACATTCACCAGCCGTGCTGCTGTTGCCTCAGCGATTTTCCAGTGGTCAAAACAGACTCCTAAAGTAGCCTTCGCTGCTGCCATGGAATCATGGCATCAGCGCTGTGAAAAATGTGTACGTCTACAGGGCGATTACGTCGAGAAGTAACGCCAGTTTCATCGATTTCGGGTGAGTAGTTAATTAGAAAAAAATCGGAGACCTTAGAACTTGAATGCACCTCGTACATGCACATAATTACAGAAGGCTGTTATTAGTTTCAGGTTTCTGATTTTATTTTATTTCCACATTTTTGGCAGTCAAGTGTTAATCACCTTGCACAATAGTGAAGTAATTTTTGTTGGCTTGCTAAATAAATGTGGCTTTTATTAATCTTTTCCGCAGATGCAGTCAATTTATAAGAAATGAATTATTTCGTTCTTCGTTATTGGCTAGTTTCAACTGTTCACTGAATTTCAGATGGTAATTTGCATCTTCTGGCATGTATGGTATTATGCCATAATGAAGAATCAAACATGAGACAATACAGTACTCCAAGAAAATTTGCATCCTTAAAAGTGCACTGAAAAGCTTAATAACAGGTTGGAGCCTACTTCATTGTAAATCTGGACATATGAATGTGTCCTTTAAGCTGAATTATGCATTTTAGTATGGTTTACAAAATTCCTATCCTCATGGAGTATCCTCTGATGTCCTATTTCTTTTATAATGTCATATATGATATCTTAATGCTATATGTGTATGAACATATGGGCTTCCTACGTCGTCATAGTTGCCCATGTGTACGGACACCTGTATTGTGGCACTCTCTGGCAGCTGCTGAAATGAACCCATGTCTAAGAGATCACGAGAAAATTTTGCGAATGATTCTTCAAAAAGCGTTATTTTCAAAGGAAATTCTCTTTTACACAAGATGAGCTATGTTACATATGAGAATGTGCAATGTATTTCTCAAATCAAAGAGTGTTTCACTCTCATTTAAAACTTAAAACTTTCAGGACCAGCCACGTAGAATAATTTTGAGTCCAGAAGAGGAGACATTGATTTCAGTGTTTAAAATTTTACTGGCACATTTGTGTGATGTTTCTTAAAGTGTAACACACACTGAAAAGACCAATGTTATATGTGAAAGCTTAACTTTTCTTGTAGCTTATTAATCTTCAAGATGAGTATTATATGTGGAAGCATAGCTTTTCTTATAGCTGCACTACGCACATTAATTTAAACCATTAACTTTTCCTATTTGTGTGTTCATGCTACTTAACAGTCATGTTGCTATTGGCTGACTACTACATCATGTGTGCTATGATCTTAATATCTGCTGTGATTTGCTTACGAGATCACGTGAGGTGAGCTATGATTGGCTTACAATAGCGCATTGTGTTCTCTGTTTCAATGCTTCGGAAACTTAGGTGCTGTGTTTGATGGGATTCAAATTCATACTTTTGTAATATGAAAATATGCAGCATATTGTAATATGGAAATATGCAGGATACATGTTGATGCACATCAGAGATCTTTTGAAAATGCGTTTCTTCCCCCCCTCCCCTTGCTGAGTTTCATTTTCTAAGTGCCGTGAAGTTCTTGCTGGTGTACCTTTACCTTTCAAAAGATTGCCGTTTTTGTAGCTCAGAGGGAAATTACACTGTCACTTATCATGGTAAACATGTATTTTCACCATGGAAGAAGTGTATTTTCGCGTGGGAAAAAGTGGGTTTTTAACCAGGAGATCCGGGAGAAAACTGGAAATTTTTTTTTCTTGTCTGCATATACACCCTGTTATTAGTATTATCCTTTTATATTGATTGGATACATTCAACAACTTAGAATTCTTTGAAGTATTACCTCTCTGCAACAATATGTTTTTGTCGGCATAGTGTCGTTGCATCATAAGCTTTCTGGAACTCCTCAGTTGGCATGATATTCAGGGTAGCCATTGAAGTAGCTTGCACCTTGTCTACCAACTTGAGGCAGATTCCTTTGAGGGGCCCTTTTGACCCAAGGGGGCAAGTTGGGACTGTACGGTGGCTGCACCACCATTGTTGCACTGATCCAGGTCAGTTAGGTGATGACAACAAAGGTGGTGTGAACCGGCATGTTGTGGTGCAATTTCCACAAGGTGCGGAACTCCTTTTGGATGCAAGCAACCCTACCATTCAGTCTCTGGAGCATTTCCTTGTAAAATTGGGTAATGACTTTCTGGCCAGGGGGTATGAATTCATGGTGCACTAACACCAGTGCATTTTTTCTAAAAAAAAAAAAAAAAAAAAGAGAGAGAGAGAGCATGTACTTCACATGGACTTGCTCATTCTGGCCTTCTTCTGGTGTGGTGACAATGATGTGTCCTATTCTGCACTCTACCTCTTTGACTGCGGATTGTACGGAAAGACCCATGAATCATCTGTAGTGATCGCTTTGTCCAGGAAATTGGGATCATCTTCGCAGAGTTGTTATGAGTTCTTCACACACTTGCCCTCAGTGTTGCTTTGGCGCATCAGTCAAAACTGTGAGAACAAGTTTTGCACAAAACTTTTGCATGACCAAGTCTTCCAATCCAGTTCATGAACAACTTTTTTCTGGGAGCCCAATAATTCCAACATCAAACAAACAATCATTTGACAGTCTGAACTCAGCAGTTGGTGCATACGGGTCACACGGTCGTCAGTTTGTGATGTTGGCAGTTGTCCTGTTAGGTCTCGTCGACAACTTCTGCCTGACCTTCTCAAAATGCAAAAATCGTCCTGAAAAGTTTCCAGTGGCACCTTTTGAGCTTCACACAAATCTTTATGATGTAGTGTTATTCTAAAGTTTTATTCATTATAAGTTTGACGTGGCCACTATGTGGAGGTTCACGAAAGAAGCTGTATTAACCTTCCAAGACTACATAGTCAATTGAGTGACCTACCACTGGAAACTTAAGGGTCCTCCCCTTTGTCACCAACTGGTCCAACCACTGTGTGACATACAGTTGCATCACAAAAAAATGTGACACATTACTTTCTGGAGCACAACTTGTCTTATATGTGCACCTGCATTAGATATAAAATGAGGAAGTGAAAAAAAAAATTGTTTTTCTTGAGAGCAGAAAATGTGCAGATGGAATAGACTCCAACATGCTACATCTCAAAGTCTGTGTTTTATAAAGCCCTGTTGATATTTGTTTAGTTGTAGGTTGAGAGTTGTTTTCAGTTCTGTCCAGCAGAATTTCAGAAAATGCTTAATGTGACTATCTTCCAAATGACTAAACTGAAGTCTTAGCTGTCTTAAAATTCTTTATTTTGATTAGTTTATCGCTAACAAAAATTAATGAGAAGTTGGCAAAGGTTAATAATGAATCTTCTCCTTTGTGTTCAGCAGTTAGGGAGTGATTGAGTTCAAATGCAGCTGTAAGTCTCTTAAAGACATCTTGAGACTAGAACTTCAGGTGAAAATGTCTGGACACAATACGTGCTGTGCTTGTTTGTGTGTATTTGAATGGTTTAGCAAGTATGATTGTAAACCAAAAACCAAATATGTATCACAATGGGGAAAAAAATGAACACAAGTTCTACTTTCAGACCACTTCAAATTTCAGTCATGTCTGGCAGCAGATGGACCAAAGACAACAAAACAGGAAAATAACATATGTGAAACAATCAATTGTCAAGAAGAGAAATGTTGGCATCTGAAAATATCTCCATGGCTACCACAAGGAGTATCCTAAAACCTTCATACGAAACATGGAAACCTGGGCATTAAAGATGGTACAGAAGAAATTGCTGAATGATTTTAGTATATGGTTCTGGCATCCCCACTTAAAAATATTATTGTTAGAAGGAACAATACAGTCAGCCATTTGTTCAACACTCCAACTATTACACCACCTTGATAGAGGGAATAATATAGGACAAAGTAAAAGAAGAAACATGCGACAGGAGTAGATGGACACTGTAAAAGATGAGATACTGTAGAAGAAAATGAGAAACTTGATTTAGAAAGGACAAAATTGTAAGACTACCACTCTTGAAATTGAGGAGGAGGAGCAGACAATGACGTAAGTCTAGTTTTCTTGGATAGACTGTCCTTATTACTTGGTTCAAGCTGAAAAACAATCACTAATATCGCACTGGAGTGTTCTTATGCAAGTGAAGCCCACGAGACCATGGGTGTCAGAGAGTGATAGGCTGCATAAGGATGAATTGAAGATGGTGCAATGAGGCAGCGAGCTCGAGGGTAGTGAAGGGGAAGTCCAGTGAGACGGTAAGCCTGAGTATAGGTTGGGACAAGGTCCAATTAGATGGGAGCTCAAGGACAATTGAGATGAGATCCAGTGAGGCTATGGCTCGAGGACATTTAAAGGCCATGGATACTGCTGTGAGATACTCCTCATTGGCTCAGTGATCTGAACTCCAATTGATGTGCTGCTAGACGCAGCCGGCTTAAACATGGAGTGTGAACTGACTGCAGAGTGGTCGGATGGCAGCCTAAATATCCACCTGGCAGAATGATATTGCCTTCGCACTCCAGGATCGTGCGACTCACAGAAGCAAAGTAGTGCCTCATTTATTTTTTTTAAATCTCCAAGTGTTGTACTAGTTTTGTAATAGAACATTACTTTATTATGTCTTTATATCTTTCTTGTGTCATAATAGCATAAATTGTACAATTGGAAAATCCAGGATGGAATAACGGCAGTATTAAAAAGGATAGGTTTCTTCTTACCATATAGAGGGGATGTTGAGTCAGAGACATGCACAACAAAAAGAGTGCTACATATGTGAAATTACAGCGAAAAAGACTTCTTCTGAAGTAGACACACAAAGGCGTGCTGATGCGCACGCGTGCGTGCCCAAACATGCACGCACACGCACACACGCGGGCACACACACACACACACACACACACACACACACACACACACACACACACACACACACACACACACACACATGACCATTATGTGTGTTGTCTACATTAGAAGAAGGCCTTTTGGTCAAAAGCTCAGATGTTTAGCAGTCTCTTTGCTGTGCCTGACTGCAGCTCAACATCTCCTCTATATGGTGAGTAGCAGTCTAGCCTTTTCATAATATTTCATATTATCATAAATTATTTTATTCTATCAGGAATCCACCTGTGAACACATTATTATAAATGTCCACAGACAACAGCACTGTTGCTCCAACACGAAAAAGCAAGTCTACCAAATGGAGACTTGTACCAAATGTGTCTGACAGCACCACTTCGTTCACCGCAGGCTGCATTGGAACAGCATGCAGGCGGCCAACTCAGGTCTCTTCTTTCAGCTCTTCCTACACATGAATCTGCAGAGGACTTAGAAATGGACGAGTAAGCATATCAGCTGGAGATGATAGTTCTATGAACCTTTTTTAATCTTTCATCCTGTAAGGTTTCAAAGTACTATGTAATGCAACAATCACAAAAAATTTAAAAAATGTGAAGATATACAACTGCAGCCCATCCTTAGGTATTATTTGCCTGTGTGGTATTCCTCTTAGTCCAGAATGATGATACTGATTTAGTACTGTTCAGGAGAGCTGTGTAATCCATAATTTTATGGATTTTTTGTGGGAGCACTGCATAAAAGGCTCTCTTCTTTGCTTGACTGGGGTATCTGCCTCGGGCGGCAATTTCAGGGAGCACCAAATTCATATTCTTGAAGAAAAAAAACCTTGTTTCATTAAGTGCCTTCATCCAGTCTATCAGTTATCATATGATTTTGAAATGCATCCCTGTTGGTTTCTGAACATTTTTGAACACATTCTAAGTTTATTTCTGAGCAAGTCATAAGTTGATTTTTGAACGAGCGCTTAGTGTAGGCCTACGTGATGTCTCTGACAGGAGAATCCCCGTCATGTCTAGAAATAAAAAAACTTTCCCGCAGACAAAACGGGACGGGGCTACATGAGCTGAGCTGAATAAACCTGAACAGGTGAATGCCAATCGCTGTTTGTTTATATAGTTGATTGGGTGTGCAAATGATCAGCATTCTTATAATTACTTGCGAAATCCATAGGTTGAGACTACCAGAGTGGGAATAAATGACTAACAGGAATAACAGGTATGAAAGATTACACATTAATCTTCTTGGTGTATCCAAGAAAATAAAATTTTGAAAGAAAATTTTTTCACAGATTGCTACACTACAAAGGGCCAGTTGTACAGTGCCTGGTTAGCAGCTGCTTAAGTTCTGTTCTCGGAATAATGTGGGAAACATGTTGTATGAACACATCAGAACACCTGACCGGAGAATAAATGTGGGATAAGTAAACGGGTGATTTTTTTTTTTTTTTTTGGGGGGGGGGGGTTAGTGATGTTAACTGGAGAATAAGTTTTGACAATAGCAGGAATAATTACAGAATTAGTTATGACAAGATTGTTTCTTAGAACAAGGAAGAATGGAGAAGAAACAGGGACATCACACAAATTATACGTTAGTGTATGACAATTCCAATTTTATATAAATATTTCATACTACTGCCTATCGATCTCATTCTTGAGACACTGTGTCGTATGAATGAAATGTGAACCTGTTTTCTAACATCATACTTTTTGATTGTAGTAGGCCTAATAGGCATTTGATATTGGTATTCCGTGAATTATATTCTGTCGTGTTACTTATGTAAATGAGGAAGATAAAAATGACCGTTTGTATCAAAACAGTCTCGCTTATTTGGTGTGTATTACAACTACTGCAGTATTAGAAAGACCTGTTTCGTTTTATCTAGCAGACAGTAACAAAACAGCCGTAATCAAATCGAGAAACCACACCAGTCTTGGATACTATTCGTACTAACAGCTTTTTCAGTATTAGACAATGACATTTCGATTTTTTATGTAGCAAAATGTTTGACGAACTTTGATGAGGTAATAGACTCTTTCGCAGAAAGGAAAGCATGCTGTGTAAAGCTCTAGCAAGATTAGAGAGAAAAAAATGCTGGGACCTAAGTATTGAAGAAATATGTTCCATCTTGATTATCTCTTCTTTACTGGTTTTGTGTTTCCTATATTTAATTTTATGTCACACAAAAAGGGTTTTCTCTCTCTCTCTCTCTCTTTGTTAAAAAGAGGGGCTAGGATGTCAAACCGGCTGACTGGGAGCAGGAGAGGCGTCACAGGATATTTTAATTTCAACTGTGCTGAATATAGATTTGATGGCTTCCATTACAAAATATACATGTTTGAATGCCACAGAGTGAAATACAATGACATGCAATAGAAGAACGCTGTGTGAAGAGGCATGGTACTGCACTGTGGCACTTAAGACCAATCCACAGAGTTCCAAAGACTGCAAGAGCTGACAAGTGCAAGAATTATCACACAGTCAGCTTAACAGCTCATGCATCAAAGTTGCTGACAAGAATAATATGCAGAAGAATGGAAAAGAAAATTGAGAATGTGTTGGATGACAATCAGTTTGGCTTTAGGTCAGTTAAAGGCACCAGAGAGGCAATTATGATGTTGCAGTTGATAATGGAAGCAAAGAAAAATCAACACATGTTCATAGGATTTGTCACTCAAAAGATGTTCAGAAATTCTGAGAAAAATAGGGGTAAGCTACAGGGAGAGATGTGTAATATACAATGTGCACAAGAGCCAAGAGGGAATAATAAAAATGGATGACCAACAACATAGTGAACATAGTGTTCAGATCAAAAAAGGTGTAAGACAGGGATGTAGTCTTTTGCCCCTACTGTTCAATCTGTACATCGAAAAAGCAATGATGGAAATAAGAGAAAGGTTCAGGAATGGGATCAAAAATTCAAGGTGAAAGGATACCAGTGATACGATTCACTGATGACATTGCTATTCTTAGTGAAAATGAAGAAGAATTACATGATCTGCTGAATGGAGTGAACGGTCTAATGAGTACAGAATATGGATTGAGAGTAAATCAAAGAAAAATTAAAGTGATGAGAAATAGCAGAAATGAGAACAGGGAGAAACTTAACACCAGGATTGATGATCATGAAACAGATGAAGTTATGGAATTCTGCTACATAGGCAGCAAAATAACCAATGACAGACAGAGTAAGGAGGACATGAAAAGCAGACTAGCACTGGCAAAAAGGGCATTACTAGCCAAGAGAAGTCTACTGGTATCAAAAATAGGCCTTAATTTGAGGAAAAAATTTCTGAGAATGTGTGTTTGGAGCATAGTAATGGTAGTGAAACATGGACAGTAGAAGAAGACAGGCATTAGAGCAAGTCCAGCAAACAATTGAGGACATAGGTTGCAAGTGCTACTCTGAGGTGAACAGTTTCGCACAGGAGAGGAATTCGTGGTGGGCTGCAGCAAACCGGTCGGAAGACTGATGACCCCAAAGAAAAAAGAGAGAGAGACCAAGTAAAATGTCTGACATGCCCTTGAACATGTTTTATATATCAAACTCTTCAGAAAGATGTGCACCACAAAATGAACATATTTTTGACATTTTCTTTAAATGGCCTATCACAAACGCTGGGGGGGGGGGGGGGGGGGGGCAGTATCAACTTTTTGCCTCGGTTCAGAAATATCGTAGATCCGGGGTTGGTTTCTGAGCATTGTCATTGTAGACAGATCTTCTTGTTCTCTGCCTTCCAAAACACCACCAAGCCATGACACAAAAGCATAAGCAACCCCTTCACATGAGGTGGAGACATCCAATCTCTGTCATGCCTTGGTGATGTTTTGCGTTCACACGTCATGCTCTGACTCTCTACATTAATCAAACCAGTGCATGCACAGTGGAAAGTTCTCTACATGTTAACTACTTAAATAACATTTTTTACAAAAATATATTCACCTGACTGTGACAAAGAGGTAGTGCAATATGTTACACTACAAAGGGTGTGATATCTGTGCAGTACTTGTTGTAAATTTGCCATAGTAATTTATCTTGCTCAAGAGCTGCTGAAGCTCCTTAAAAATTTTGGACTCGGTGAGAATGTCAATAATTTCAACCTGGGCAGACATAGGCCTGAGACAATCTTTACTCAGTATATTGCAGGGCATGGAACACTCAGTTGGAAAAGATTACACTTATTTAATTTTCA
The DNA here is from genome assembly GCF_023864345.2 of Schistocerca serialis cubense. Lineage (NCBI taxonomy): Eukaryota > Metazoa > Arthropoda > Insecta > Orthoptera > Acrididae > Schistocerca > Schistocerca serialis. The sequence continues at coordinate 921,697,301 of NC_064639.1, forward strand.
TTTGAGACACTGAGTCTAAGTCTCTTAAATAATTGTTTTTAAACTGTTTAGATGTTGCTATATTGTAGATCTAGTGATTGAAGTGTCACCTAGATAGTTTGCAGCTTATATTTACTTATTTATGCATTTATTTCACCTGTGAAGATTTAAGCCTTTAGATCCTCTCTTTCATATAACAAGACATCTTCACTGATTGACATTATAATGCGTATAGTACATTAATAGTACACATTGATAATAATAGTAATAATAATGATATAGATATAGTAATTATTATATGGAATTTCAGGTATGTCAGTCTTGTCAACATTGTGTTAAACAATTTCCTCATTATGTTCTTGCTGAATGTAGGTAATGACTGCTAACAGAAATATTCCATGGTAGTACACAAGGAATCATATGTAACAGAAAATGACTTGTCAGAGGAAGAACAAGAAATAATAGGGTACGGTTTACAGATGAGATGGAATAGGAAAAAACAGAAATAGATGGCAATGAGAAATATGCTGGATCACTATTGGACAGAAGGAAAACAGCTAGAATATGCCAATGATAATGGATAAAGCAATAATCTTCTCTTGAATGTAAATTGGTTTTTGGTAATTTGCAAGGTACTGGGTAGTATATTCAAGAGTAGTACATCTGAAATGGAGAAGGAGATAGAGAAAATTTTAGTATTATGTATAGGTGCAGCCAAGTTGCTGGATTATCTGATCTATAAGGGAGGTATTGAGGACACATACGAGTAAGAAACTGATGAAGTAACTACACTAAGTATTTTACAAATATTGTCACTTTGTAAGCACAATCAAGTCCAAATCGGAATGCAGGGTCATCAGTGATGTACAACAGTTAGCACTGTTTGTTACAGATACCAGTATACAGACAGAACAAAACTGCCTCCTGGATGGAGACTGTTGCTGTTTACACAATCATTGAATATTCCAAAATATGTAAACATTACAAACATAAGAAATTTTCAGAACCTTCCAGAAATCATCATCATCATTTGGTTATCTGCCTTGCAGCAGGCTTATATTTAATAGCCGTCTATACTTCTCTTCATGCCTTCCCTCCTTGCGGTCTACCGACATCATCCAGCATCTTGTTTTTTCTTGTGTTCTTCCCTTTCTATCCCAGAATAAAACCTTCAGTTGGTTCTATTAGAAGGCAATCTTGTCTCAAATTATGCTCTTTCCAGTTTAGCTCCCTGTTGTTCAGTATCATCAACATCCTCCGATCTTCTCATCTCTTCTCAGTACCTCCTCACTCCTTAGTTTTTCCGTCCAGGTGATCATGTCCTTTCCGCACTGTATCAACATTTCACAATGTTCAGTTCTCCCCTAATCCTGCTTTCACAATGTACATGTGTCTGTTCCGAACAAGGCCACACCCCATATCAGACGTTTCACTAATCGCTTCCTCAATTTTTCATTCAAACTGCTAGCTAAGATAGTTTCTGCTTTTAAAGTGCCACTTTTGACATCACCATTCTGACATTGATGTCCTGTTCATAATGCCTAATCCAACTTCCCAAATACTTGAACGCTCTTGCTTTTCCTGTGGTTTCTGGCCGTAATATATACATCTCTCTTCTTTTTCTTTAAGTCTGTAACCATGTGCTTCATTTTCCTTTTGTTTATTTTCATACCTTATGCTACACAGGCTCCATTCAGGCCATTTAGCATTTGAATCAGTGCCTCTTCATTTTCTGCAAGAATCACCATGTCATTTCTGAATCTTATGCATCCTGTTTTTCATTCTACTTCGTTTCCCATCCAAACAACTTTTTACTATTTCCTCCAAATGTTAAAATTGGATTGCTGAGAGACAACAATTCTATCTAATCCCTCTCCTGATCTTGCAGTTTTCCAATGTCTCCTGATACAAGTACATATCTGCAATCTGTCTTCTCTTCTTGCACTTTACTCCCTTCCTCCTCAGGATGTCCATCATCTTATCCCACTGCACTCTATAAAAGACCTTTTCTAGATCTATGAAGCCACAAATACGTCTTTACTCTTTTCTGTATATCTTTCACCAGTAGTCCTCATAAGTCCAATGACATATCATGTCCTTTTTCCCCTTCTGAAATCATATTGCTACTCTCAAAATGCTCCTTCCAATGTTGTGTACAGCTTTCTATTCAGAACTCAAACAAACTTTTGCTGCCTGTGATATTAAGCTGATAGTCCTGTGTTCTTCACACTTTTTAGAATTTCTACTCTTTGATATGCAACTATTGTGGATACAAGAAAGTCCTCCAACCTTTCCCTTTGTTGTAGATGTTATTGCAAGAGACTTCAACTGCTTGTCACCTGTTTCCCTTATGAATTGTTTCCTTGATGCTCCAACATCAGGTGATCTGGGATTCATGAAGATTCTAGACAAAACCAAATGCAGGTATCACTGTCCAGGACTCTACCAATCCATTAGACACTATGTGAGTCACTGAAAAAATACCAGCAAAGGAAACACATGTTGCTGTTTGTCTCTGATGCATCCAATACGAATTGTGCCTGCAGTAGCATCATTCCACCAGATTGGAATTAACCTATTGAGAAGGTTCCCAAAATCAACCAAAGGGAATCAGTGGATAGTGATCTGTACCGACTACCTCACTCACTGTTATGTCACCAAAGCGATGCCAACTGCCAAAATTGCAGGTAAGCATCGAATACAGCTGGCCCTCTGGTAACTTTGCCAGTAGCTCTTGTGTATACAGAATAGGATAAACATCTATGTCAGATGGAGTGTTGATAGATGCTTTAAAGTTACTGTAAATTATGTTTCAAAGCATTACACTGATTACAATGTACTGTATTACCAGATGATGTTTAGCTGCCTCTGAAAGCAGTGAGCCAGTACACCAGTATGTTTCAGCAGAAGCCGTCAGGTGGCTTGCGGAGTATGGATGTAGATGTAGATGTAGAAGCTTCTGTAGGCACTTAAAAATCCAAGACTATTTTAGTGAGCAGTGGGATCGTCAGTTTGAGTGAAGTTTTGGGGTTAACTGATGGCGTCAGCCTGATGTTGTACAATGATGTGCATGGGTGGCTTTGTCAGATAGTGATCACATGCCCACAGTTGTTTCAACCAAAACACATAGGGTTGTGCCATGGCCTGTTGTGCTGGGTTTTACCACACAAACTCACAGTGCAGGGTTTGGTAGTTATCTCAGTTTCCAACCACATTATGCTGCAGTTTTGCCTAAACCAATATCGAAGAGGAATTTCCAACCAACTGGCTTACTTGCACCTTTGTATAATGTTCCCACTGAATCTGCAAATTGTGACATTGCCTTATCACCAGTTTATGTCAGTGACAGATTCATATTGTGCAGCTAATGAGTCAATGTCTAGTGCACATTGTCCCACTGGTGCACTTCAAATGACAGCTTTGAGAAGAACCTAGTTTAAACTTGGATCAGACTTTCTAAGAGCACTAGCTTAAACTTCCTGGTCAGGACATAGACGCACAACTACATTCTGAATTAAAGATTTGACATAAAATGTGTTACGCAGTGATCACAGAAAATTACACTGTAGGTCGGCTAACAAAGTTTTATATGACTTTAATACTGCTTAATACAAGCAGCCACTACATGTGTTTGCATCTTGAAATCAATGGAGAACAAACAACAAAAGATTTTTAACAGATAGCTACTAGCTTCTAATTCCCAATCCAGCAGTAAATGTAACTACTAGAAGGCAATAATAAAGCAGAATGAATATGAGTATCAGAAATGCTAGTAACCTTCCAAAGCAGCAGAACCTGTTGAAGATCAGTGTTCCAGGTTCATCAAACACTGATATCATTGGTTCTGAGACTGCAGGCGTAGGTGTTAGTGTTATTGAAGCTGCCAGCAGAACATTTTCCCTTTCTGCTATGCTGTTCAGCAGTCACTGCTATTTCTGTAGTAACTCAAAGAGTATCTGAATTTGCCACTGTTGTTCCTGTTGTTTGCTCTTACTTTGCAGCTACTGCTGCCACAATTTACTAAACTTTGTGTCCTTGATGCACTACTAAGGGGCAAAGGTCTGAGTTCCTCGTTACCAGTTTTGTTTTGTAGCATAACACTAATCAGGCTGGTCATTGTACTGCTGCAGTGCCCAACCTTTTGGCTTGCCTTGGCCACACTGGAAGAAGACAAGTATTTTTAGACCACACATAATGTACTAACACTATTAATATTCAGTTGATCATAACTTCACATTAACAGAATTTTATGGAATTTCTTTTTAACAGTTGTGTGATAGATGCTCACTTCTTGGGCCGCACTGATAGTTGCTTTGGGCCCATGGGTTTGGACACCCCTGCTGTATTGTACCACATTAATGTGAGGAAGCTAATCTATGGTAAGTCATCTATGCTAAATCCCATAGAAAACGGATGTTACCACTACAAGTGATGTTGTTGTTGTTGTGGTCTTCAGTCCTGAGACTGGTTTGATGCAGCTCTCCATGCTACTCTATCCTGTGCAAGCTTTTTCATCTCCCAGTACCTACTGCAACCTACATCCTTCTGAATCTGCTTAGTGTATTCATCTCTTGGTCTCCCTCTACGATTTTTACCCTCCACGCTGCCCTCCAATACTAAATTGGTGATCCCTTGATGCCTCAGAACATGTCCTACCAACCGATCCCTTCTTCTGGTCAAGTTGTGCCACAAACTTCTCTTCTCCCCAATCCTATTAAATACCTCCTCATTAGTTATGTGATGTGATGTGAACCCAAATTAGTAGTGATATTTAAAGCAGAATTGACTTGCATGACAAAACGTAAATGGAGCTCCAAATCAAAGTCCAGGTTCAGAAGAGTGAGGTAACAATTGTATTTCAAAAATCAACATAGAGAATGACAAGATATGAACTGCTGATCAGCCTGATGAGCCAGGTATTTATTTCCTGCAGAGCGCTAATAAAGACCATCACTGCATGACATATTTGCCATGCCCTTGACTTACAGCTGCCATAGACAGAACTCTTTAACAACATAAGAGGCATGTGTTGTAATTCTTATTCCATGTTTGTAGTACTTCGTATTTCTGTTTTCTGTCCAGGTGTTGTATCAATAAAGCAAAGTTATGTACAGCTTATGTGTTATGTATGTCAACTGATCTGTTGATGTTTCCTCCTACAAGAGTTTACTGTACTATTGATGTTGTAACTCTCACAATGAGTGCATAATGCATTAACATCCCATTTATAATCTGTGTAATACTGATAATGTGCATTTTTTTTTAATTACAGTGTGACAATGGATGTAGAGGGAATAACAGAGGAAAGTGTACGGTTGATGTACAGTGTAATTAAACAACAACCAGACTGGACAGGTAGTACAGCTCCAAAATCATTAAGCAAATTTTTATCTGCAGTAAGTATTCATTTCTAGATCAGATCATTTTGAATGCTTGTTGGCTTTGTGTGGCCAATTACTTGGTGCAGTCCTAGGACTAGGATTTTTGTGATCTAAAAATAGCGATAATATGCACAAAAAGTATGCTGTTATGACTAAAAATTTACAAAAATATACACAACAGCATAAAGAATATGACCTAACAATGTCAAAATGAGGTAAAATTTCTGTTGCAAATTAATCAATAAGTCAATTTATGATAAAGAACTAAGTAATTCAGAATGAAATACGTATGAGAAACTAAACTGTGGAATTTAATGTTGTTGTACCATTACTTTTTATTAGCGTTATCAGAACATAGTTAATGTGTGATGTGTTTTTTGTACATCCTCATTTTTACTTCAGTTTATGAACTCCAAATTGCATATACAATGAATACCTTGTGAAAATTTTCAAATAAAAAAGATTTCCTGTTGTCAGCCTACAAGGCCTTGTACTTAGAAAAACTTGTTTCTACTTCAGCTGACACAAGAAGAGCGTATTTAAATTGGACGGTATCATTTGAATCTACATCTAAATGATTAAGAGAGGACTTTTCACCTAACAAAATCATTAAAATAGGACACTGTGTGTACTTATCATTTTTTTCTAAAATTTTTTCCATTTTATTTGTCACTTCTCTACCCACTTTATTACAAAAAGCTTATAATTTATTCAGTTTTTTTCACTTGTTCTATCTGCTCCTCTATTTGCATTTCTGATTTCCCCATAATAGTTATGCCTGTGGAAATAAATCCAAATTTTGATTTTATGTGTGAAAGTTTGCCTGAAATTTCACTATTGGACATTAATTCTTTGTCTAATCTGACTGAAGTGGCTTCACTGCTTTTGAATGAATCAATTATGATTTTCAGAACACTGAAGTTCCAGCAGTAATAGTTGCAGGTATCAATCCAGGACCCTGTCTTGTTAAATATTAGATGGTGATAAGGAAATGTCTGCAGCTATCAACTTAAATTGTGCACATGAAGGGATTTTAAAAAAAAAATACTTATTTGGCACAACCAATGAATTTGTCAACATTGAATTTACTGATAATCTCTTCTGTAGCTCTGTGTAAGGTGTAAATTAAACAAGCCGCACACACTATTTTACTGTATAATGCTTTTAGTTAATTGGCAGAACTCGCCATAGAAGGCGCAGCATCCATTACAAAGAGTAGTAAATTGTCATCCTTAATGCCTTCGGGCTGCATGGCATGCGGAGATTTTGATCAGTTTACTAATGGTGCAAATAATTTGCTTTTTCCTAATGTTCACAGTTAATAAAAAAAAATTTGTGTGGGCGATCTTCTTCCAGTGACTCCACAATGACATGTGAAATATATGTCCTCATAGAGTCTGTGGTTTGATCAATTGCTACTCTTTTTCATTTGCAACCTATTGTCCAATATGTTAGCTTCTGCTGTCAGAGTACTTCCTTAATGTGGATGGATTAGGAAGAGATTTGCCCGTACAAAGCTCTTCACAGAAAAGTGAATAAGATTGGCAGGATTCCCATAGGAGATTCTGCTGTAGTGTTTTCCCTATTTTCAATCTGTTCTACTCAGCATTTGTGTTTTTCTGTTGCCACAGGCTGCTGAACATTACATGACTTCTCCTCAGATACTCTCACATCACACAGTTTTCAAGTATCTCACCATCAGCCAAAATACTTTCTCACTATATTGGAACATGCATTGCTGTAATTTTACTTGAATGTGTTGTTTCACTTCATGCATTTTTCCTGCACTGTACTGCTCACACTTCAAACACAGTGAGACACTTGTCTGCAGTCCTGGTTTGAGAATGGCTTAAGCATCTACCTAGTCATAGAGTAACAGTAGGCTAAAAAAACTTAGAGTTATGTAAACATTGGGGCCATGTTGTGAATTCAACTGAAATAGTAGAGGAAGGTAGAGGAAACTTCCTGGCAGATCAAAACCAAGTGCTATACCAAGACATGAATTCAGGACCTTTGCCTTTCATGGGCAAGTGCTCTACTGACTGAGCTACACAAGCACAACTCACAACCCATCCTCACAGATTTGCTTCTGCCAGTACCTCATTTTCAGCCTTCCAAATTCCACCAAAGATCTCCTGTGAAACGGGAGGGTGGATATTGGCCATTTTCAAGAAAGCAAAAATTATTTATACAATTCGGAGAAATGTAACACAGAAGAAACAAATTGCATAAGAAAAGTTTTTTACTTCTTGAAAGAGTGAAATTATAATGAATATGACAATTCACTTAATCAAATATGCTCTGCCAGAGAGAAATGGCCACATATGTATAGATATGACATAACAAATTACACTAGTTCATTTAGTCACCATATAAAAGCATAGAAAGTTGCAAGCTTTCAGAGGCTGTGGCTTCCTCTTCAGGCAGAAGGGTTGAATGAGAAGGAAGTGTGGTGAAGCAAAAGGACCGGTGAGGCTTAGGAAATGGGGAAAGTTTGGAAAAGTTGCAGAGAACTCCAGGTCAGGGGACACATACTGGATGGGATGAGAAGGAAAGACTGATTGTGGAACTGCACCAGATGAGATTTGAAAACCAGATTACTGACATAGCATTTTGCACAAGTTAATAAAAACTAAGGCCATTGTGTGTTGTAGGGGTGGGGGAAGGGAGGAGGATTAACAATTCAGAAAATAAATGATGTAAAAAACTAGAAGGGAGTGAAGAAAGGAACACCAAGACTGAGGAAATTAATGTAAGTTAAGGCCAGGTCGATGGTAACAAACAAGGACATGTTATAATGCCAGTTCCTGCGTGCAGAGTTATGAGAAACCGATGTCTGGGGAACAGATGTCAGGGGGAAGAATCCAAATGTCACATGTGGTTAAAAAACCACAGAAGGCATGACTGTCACATTGCAGAGTATGCTCTGCAACAGGGTATTGTGTCTTGCCAGTATGCACCTTCTGAACATGCCTGTTCACCGTAACTAATAAATTGGTGGTAGTCATACCAATGTAAAAGGCAGAACATTGTTCACATAACTGTAGGTACACTGCCTGTGTTGTTTCACATGTTACCCTCCCTTTTATGGTATGTGTTTTGCCAGTTAACAGGGACGATATGGATTGTGGTGGGAGAGTGCTTAGGGCAAGTCTTCCACCGGTTATGCTCACAGGGGTAGGAGCCATGGAGTGGGGAAATGGACACAGAAGGATCATAACATCTGACAAGGATATTGCAGAGATTGGGAAGGCAATGAAAAGCTATTGTAGGTGTGGTGGGTAAGACATCGGACAGAATGGATCTCATTTCAGGGGCTTGTCAAAGTAGCTGATTAATACATCCTAGACCAGGATAATACTGACTGAGAAGAGGTGTACTCCAAAGTAGTAGTTTTTTGGAAGGCATCAGCAGTACCAGGAATGGAAGTGATAGCCCAGGAAATCTGCTTTGAACTATGCTGGTGGGGTAATTACATCTAATGAAGGCTGAGATGAGAATGCTGATGTATTGCTATAAAGAGTCTACATCAGAACAAATACATTTGTCTCAAATGCTGAGGTTGTATGGAATGGAACATTTGACATGGGAAAGATGGTAACTGTAAAATGTAAGAACTGTCGTGTGTTAGTTGATTTAATGTAAACAGAATTGTGTTGGTGACCCTCAGTGAAGATGGGATTAACATCAAGGAAAGTGGCATCGGATTCGGAATAGGACCATGTGAAATTTAATTTGGAGAATATATTTAGAGATTCCAAGAATTTTAACAGGTCAGTCTGACCATGAGTCTTCGTGGCAAAGATGTCATCTATGTATCTACATCTTCATCTGCATGATTATTCTACAATTCACAATTAAGTGCCTGACAGAGATTTCATTGAACCACCTTAGCTACTTCTCTACTGTTCCACTCTCAAACAGCATGTGGAAAAAGCAAACACTTAAATCTGATTTCCCTTATTTTATTACAAAATATATAATATGGCAATAGATGGGCCCCAACAAAATATTTTCACACTGTGAGGAGAAAGTTCATGATTGAAATTTCATGAGTAGGTACTGCCATAACAAAAACCGCCTTTGTTTTAGTGACTGCCACCCCAAATCATGTATCATATCCATGGCTTTCTTTCCCCTATTACGCGATAATACAAAATGAGCTGCCTCTCTGTGAACTTTTTCAGTGTCCTCTGACAAACCTATCTGATGCGAATGCCTCACCGTACAGCAATACTCTAAACCAGGGGCTGCAGGCTGTGGATCCCGGGAACGCCTCCTCCAAGCGACCCATGAATACGTTAGCATAGGAATGAGGAATCCTGGTTCCCAAGGCCATGTCCCTAATCTGTTTGTATGTATGTCCCTCAAAGGCAAAGTATTTATTGGTAGGTATAAAGTTGATCAAAGTGAGCAAGAAGGATGTCATAGGTTTGGAACCAAATGGCCACTGATTGAGGAAATGTTCAGCAGTAGACCAACCATGTACATGGGGGATGTTGGTGTAGAGGGAGGTGGCATCAGTGATGACAAGCAAGGTGTGTGGTGGAAGTGGAATGGACCCAAATTTCAGACAATGTGGATCGTGGTAGATATTGTAATGTTATGAGTATGTAGATGGGTTTTCATCCATCTAGTACTTGTATTGGAAAGAGCTGAATTTGCTTGCTTGGGGTAGGTGCAAGTTGGCTTGACGAGGATGTCATGTACCACCTCAGGTGTGTTCAGGTGCAGAGATGAGCAGCGTCACTGGAAGTGGGTAAATCCCAATGCTGGGAGTTTGGATGGCTGTTGCTTGGATTGCCTTGAGAACAAGACAATGCTCCAAGAAATGGCGGAATGTCAGACAGTCTTAAAGGTGGCTACGTTACAGCTCTTTAAGATTTGACAGTAATTTACACCAAATATTAATGCAAATCTGAATACATTTGTGATCTCAAAAAAATGAGGTGCTTCCAACGACACAACAATATCTTTAAAACTACAGAAGTTAATATCTCACAGCGAATGAACATTTTCACAGTGACCCTCTGAATTAACAACTTTTAATCGCTTAATGTGATTTCAACAGTCATTACTTCTGATGATAGCATTGCATGAAGTTATCGTGTCTGAAAGCTACATATCTGTATCTATTTTATTTCTTCATTTTTGAAGTCTTTTATGTCTTTTACATTATGCGAATGTTTTTCAGAACATTGTTTCTGCCACAATTACACAGTAAATGAACACAGCATCAATACCTCATATTGTCACACTAGTGTAGTTATTTAATGAACAGTTCACTATTTTGCTAATAACTTTATTTAGGTGTTGATTGCAATTGCTGTTATAAGTGGTCAGTTGCATGTTTGGCGGACACCACAATTGAAAAGAGAACTAAAAGACACTTCTGTCTCCCTCTGTAGATTGGGATGTTAGAATGGACCCGAGGTGTTCTTGCTTGTTATAAAAGGTGACTAAAAGGAGTCTACTACTTTTTGACTTAGTATACTACAGTCCCCTTTTAGGATTGAACCTCTACACTTTTGAAATTTTTCCTGTGCGGGCCACATGGGGAAGGACACCTTACGTGGTGCATCACATATCCATTGTCCATTGAGACCTATCTACCTATTACTGTTATGGCTCTGCAACTTCACTTGTATTCCAGCTCTTTGAGCGAGGACACCTTATGGTGTGCATCATATTTTCCCATTGTCCACTGTCCTCTTCTGCACCCTTCATAATAATGGATCTTTTTGCACCCAATATTCAACACAGTAGCCAGTCGTCATCGAGGGATCGTCGTGTACCCACCTGGTTGTAGCCCCCTGACAAGATAGGGATCACACTGCTGATGCCTGAGCTGCAAACTCCCCATATATGCCAAGGAGTAGAGGCTTGTCTTCTTTGGGCATCAAGACTCTCAACAATGGCCATCGCACCATGTGATTTATGCTGTGGTTGAGTGGTGCCTGTGACGAGAACCCCTGATCGGAATGGGTGGCATCAGGGCAGATGACCCATAGTGATGTGGATCAAGTCATCTTCTGCTTGTGACCAAATGTCCCGAGCAGTCTCCAAGAAAGGCAAGGTAGATTTTAATGCTGAGACGTACGACTCCAAAAGCGTTTTCCTCCCTCACTACACCATGGGAGGAACATAAGGCTATGGACGAAAGAGAGCCGTATTCGCCTCAATACTTAGTTTGCTGCAGAAGTGATGGGGACTCCTTTCTGGCTCCAAAGCCTCTATTTTTTGTTGAAACCCAGAGGAGAAGTTTGGGTTAGTGGCTGGGCTGTCCAAAATGCGAAATGGGTCAATCCTAATTGAGACAGCATCCCCAGTCCAGTCATGGATGTTGCATGCGTGTGACAAGCTGGGTGGTATTCCTGTTTGTCACCCCCATAAAAGTCTAAACATAATCCAGGGGATTATTTTCCATAGACACCTATTGCAGTCCAGTGATGAGCTACACACCAATTTAGAATGGCGAGGTATTCACTTCGTCCAGTGCATCTATAGGGGACCTAAAGATAATTGGGTTGCTACCACTGCCTTCATCTTGGCCTTTGAGTGTGATTCATTGCCTGGAAAGGTCAAGGTGATTATATTTTGATGTGCCCTAAGTGTTTGAAATTCAGGCATGCATCTTCTGGGTGCAATTCTAGCGCTACATGTAGAGACTGCCAATGTCCCCTGCATCCAAAAACTCCATGAGCCCCCACTCCCACCTGTGTCAACTGTGGAGAGTGCCACTCCCCCTGCTCGCCAGACTGCGTGGTGCTCCAAAAGGAGAGGTAAATTATGGAGTACAAGATCCTGAACAGGCTGATATACCAAGAGGTTAAACAGAAATACAAAAGGCTGAAACCCATTTGGATGCTGTCATCCTACACAGCAGCTACAATGGCATTGCCCTCACTACAGTGGTAGTTCCCTCAGCTAAGCCTCCTACAGTGGGCTCTCAGGGCCACCTCACTACATTCCCCCCCCCCACCCCCTGGTGGTGTGGAGCAGCTCTTCGTCCGTTGCCTCCAAAACACCTACCTTGGGGACCCCCCCCCCCCCCCCCCCCAAATGGGGGACATCAGTCCCCACCTCCCAGATGGAGACGCAGCAGCCTCCTCCAGCTCCTCTTGCACAGAATGGGTCTCTTAGGACTCTATCTTCAAAGGTCTCAGAGCTCCACATGCAAATGTGGACACCAGCCAGTGGCTGAAGGAGTCACAAGCTGCTAATCGAAGGGCTTCATGGTCTTTATCTGTACCTAAAGCTACCTCAGAGAAGCCCTCCCAGCAAGCCCCTACAGGCAGCGAGAGGGCAAACGGTCCAAGAAGAAGACTGTTATGAATCGTGTGACATTGGTGGTCCCCCAGTCACCATTCCCTACTAGTTCCAGACCTGAGGACGAGGTGGAGATTTTAGTGTCCCCCAAGGACCTAGATCTTACCGACACCTCAAAGACAATGGAAATGGATACCAGTACTCAGCTGGTGGCAGAAGGTCACGATGTGACATAAATAGCCTCCTTGGTCCCTTCATGCCTTCCCAGACTACAGAAAGCATCATCTTCCAGTGGAACTGCGGCAGTTTTTTCAACCACCCTGCTGAGCTATGACAACTCTTAAGCCTTACACCTGCTTCCTGCTTGGCCCCCCAGGAAACCTGGTTTCCAGCAATGCAGATGCCCGCCGTCCATGGCTATCAGGGCTGTTACTAAAGTATGTACAAAGATCAAAAAAAGTTTTGCATTACCTTGGTTCCGAGAGCTCTGGAACCTGTACAGATAATTGGAATAGAGATCAACATAAACATCATTTCCACCCTTTTTATTACTCATGAAAACCATACATTGCATGTTGTACCACCATACAGCGAGACTTTCAGAGGTGCTGGTCCAGATTGCTGTACACACTGGTACCTCTTATACCCAGTAGCATGTCCTCTTGCATTGATGTACCCCTGTATTCGTCGTGGCATACTATCCACAAGTTCATCAAGGCATTGTTGGTCCAGAGTGTCCCATTCCTCAACTGTGATTCGGCGTAGTTCCCTCAGAGTGGTTGGTGGATCATGTTGTCCATAAACAGCCCTTTTCAATCTATCCCAGGCATGTTCAGTAGGGTTCGTGTCTGGAGAACATGCTGGCTACTCTAGTCGAGCGATGTCATATCCTGAAGAAAGTCATTCACAAGATGTGCACGATGGGGGGTGCGAATTGTCGTTCATGCAGACGAATGCCTCGCCAATATGCTGCCGATACGGTTGCACTATCGGCCGGAGGATGGCATTCACGTATCATACAGCCATTGTGGTGCCTTCCATGACCACCAGCGGTGTACGATGGCCCTACATAATGCCACCCCAAAACGTCAAGGAACCTCCACCTTGTTGCACTTACTGTACAGTGTGCCTAAGGCGTTCAGCCTGACCAGGTTGCCTCCAAACACATCTCTGACGATTGGTTGAAGGCATATGTGACACTCATCGGTGAAGAGAATGTGATGCCAATCCTGAGCAGTCCATTCGTTATGGCCCATCTGTAGCGTGCTGCATGGTGTCATGTTTGCAAAGATGGACCTCATCATAGATTTCGGGAGTGAAGTTGCGTGTGATGCAGCCTATTATGCTCAGTTTGACTCATAACATGACGTCCTTTAGCTGCACTGAAAGCATTATTCAACATGGTGGCACTGCTGTCAGGGTTCCTCTGAGCCATAATCCGTAGGTAGCGGTCATCCACTGCAGTAGTAGCCCTTGGAAGGCATGAGCGAGACATTTCATTGACAGGTACTGTCTCTCTGTATCTCCTCCATGTCTGAACACCACCACCTTGGTTCTCTGAGACACCTGGACACTTCCCTTGTTGAGAGCCCTTCCTGGCACAAAGTAAAAATGAGGACATGATCGAACTGCGGTATTGACAGTCTGGGCATGGTTGGACTACAGACAACATGAGCCGTGTACCTCCTTCCCGGTGGAATGACTGGAACTGATTGGCTGTCAGACCCTCTCCATCTAACAGGCACTGCTCATGCATGGTTGTTTACGACTTTGGGCAGGTTTAGTGACATCTCTGAACACTCAAAGGACAGTGTCTGTGATACCATATCCACAGTCAACGTCCGTCTTCAGGAGTTTTGGGAACCAGTATGATGCAAAACTTTTTTTTATGTGTGTATATATGTCGTTACCTCTATATATAGCACACTTGTGCCCCTTCAAACCCCTTGAGAAGCTGTGGCTATCAGGGTGAAGACAACACAGGAACTTGTCATCTGCAATATCTACCTTCCTCCAGATGGCGACATGCTATGACATGTTTTGGCTGCACTAATTTCTCATCTCCCCCCACCTTTTTTGCTTTTGGGTGATTTCAGTGGCTATAACCCTTTGTGTGGTGGTGGAACCAAGATTGCTGGCCATGGTAAAGATGTCAAGAGTCTACTAACTCAATGTAACATTTGCCTCCTAAATACAGGTGCCCCCACACATTTCAGTGTGGCACATACTTGGTCATTGATCTCTCGTTTTGAGTTCTAGCCTTGTGCTGTCTGTCCACTGGAGAGCTCACAACAGCTGCTGTGGTAGTGACCACTTTCCACTCTTCCTGTCTGTCCCCCGGCATTACGCTTCATGTCAGTTGGCCAGATGGGCTCTTACCAATGCTGACTGGGACACTTTCACATCTGTCACCACTGTTGGATACCTGTTGCATGGCACCAGCAATGAGGTGATCTGGAACATTACTAATACCACTGTTTCTGTAGCTGAATTGGCAACCTCATGTTCCTCAGGTTGCCCCCAGCAGAAGACGGCGCCTTGGTGGTCACTGGAAATCAGAGCGGCCATTAGAAACCATAGGCAGACCCTCCAATGTCATAAGTGGCACCCAGCCCTGGAGTGCCTCATTGCCTTCAAATGGCACCATGCCCGTGTCCATCAAGTAATCAGACGACGGAAGCAGGAGTGTTGGGAGCGACTTGTCTCCAGCATTGGAACACGAACCTCTCCTTCCCAGGTCTGGAGTAAACTCAGACACCTTTACAGATATCAGAGACTGGTTTGATGCAGCTATCCATGCTACTCTATCCTGTGCAAGCCTCTTCATCTCTGAATAACTACTGCAACCTACATCCTTCTGAATCTGCCTAGTGTATTCATCTCTTGGTCTCCCCCTATGATTTTTACCCTCCACACTTCCCTCCAATACTAAATTGGTGATCCCTTGATGTGTCATAATGTTTCCTACCAACCAATCCCTTCTTCCAGTCAAGTTGTCACGCAAATTCCTCTTCTCCCCAATTCTGTTCTGTACCTCCTCATTAGTTACATGATCTATCCATCAAATCTTCAGCATTCTTTTGTAGCACCACATTTCAAAAGCTTCTATTCTCTTCTTGCCTAAACTAGTTATTATTCATATTTCACTTCCAACATGGCTACACTCAATACAGATACTTTGAAGAAAGACTTCCTGACACTTAAATCTATACTCATGTTAACAAATTGCTCTTCTTCAGAAATGCTTTCCTTGCCATAGCCAGTTTACATTTTATATCGTCCCTACTCTGACTGTCATCAGTTATTTTGCTTCCCATACAGCAAAACTCATTTACTACTTTAAGTATCTCATTTCCTAATCTATTTTCCTCAGCATCACCTACCAAATTTTTCTTTTGTTTCCTTTACCGCTTGCTCAGTACACAGATTGAATAACATCGGAGATAGGCTACAACCCTGTCTCACTCCCTTCTCAATCAGTGCTACCCCTTCATGCCTCTCAACTCTTTTAACTGCCATCTCGTTTCTGTACATAAATAGCCTTTTGCTCCCTGTATTTTATCCTGACACTTTCAGAATTTGAAAGAGAGTATTCCAGTCAACATTGTCAAAAGCTTTCTCTAAGTCTACAAATGCTAAAAATGTACGTTTGCCTGTCCTTAATCTATCTTCTAAGATAAGTCATAAGGTCAGTATTGCCTCACATGTTCCAACATTTCTACAGAATCCAAACTGATCTTTCCCGAGGTCGGCTTCTACCAGTTTTTCCATTCGTCTGTAAGGAATTCGTGTTAGTATTTTGCAGCCATGACATATTAAACTGATAGTTCAGTAATTTTCACATCTGTCAACACCTCTTTCTTTGGGATTGGAATTATTATTTCTTCTTGAAGTCTGAGGGTATTTTGCCTGTCTTGTACATCATTCTCACCAGATGGACAAGTTTTGTCATGACTGGCTCTCCCAAGGCTATCAGTGGTTTTAAAGGAATGTTGTCTACTCCCGAGGCCTCGTTTCAACTTAGGTCTTTTAATGCTCTGTCAAATTCTTCACACAGCATTGTATCTCCCACATCATCTTTATCTATGTCGTCCTTCATTTCTATAATTTTGCTCTCAAGTACATCACCCTTGTGTAGACCCTCTTTATACTCCTTCCACCTGTCCGCTTTGCCTTCTTTGCTTAGGACTGGTTTTCCATCTGAGCTCTTGATATTCATCAAGTGGTTCTCTTTTCTCCAAAAGTCTCTCTAATTTTCCTGTAGGCAGTATCTATCTTACACCTAGTGGTACATGCGTCTACATCCTTGTATTTGTCCTCTAGCCATTTCTGCTTAGTCATTTTGCTCTTCCTGTCGATCTCATTTTTGAGACGTTTGTATTCCTTTTTGCTGCTTCATTTACTGCACTTTTATATATTTTTCCTTTCATCAATGAAATTCAGTATCTCTTCTGTTACCCATGGATTTCTACTAGCCCTCACCTTTTTACCTACTTGATCCTCTGTGGCCTCACTATTTCATCTCCCAATGCTACCCATTCTTCTTCTATTGTATCTCTTTTCTCTGTTTTTGTCAATCATTCCCTTATGGTCTCCCTGAAAGACTGTACAACCTCTGGTTCTTTCAGTTTATTCATGTAACATCTCCTTAAATTCCTACTCTTTTACAGTTTCTTCAGGTTTAGTCTATAGTTCATAATCAATAAATTGTGATCAGAGTCTACATGTACTCCTGCAAATGTCTTACTGTTTGAAACCTGGTTCCTAAATCTCTATCTTACCATTATATAATCTATTTGAAGCCTTCCAGTGTCTCCAGGCCTCTTCCACATATACAACCTTCTCTCATGATTGTTAAACCAAGTGTTAGCTATGATTAAGTTATGCTCTATGCAAAATTGTACCAGGTGGCTTCCTCTTTCCTTCCTAATCCCCAGTCCATATTCACCTGCTACTTTTCCTTCTCTTCCTTTTCCTACTATTGAATTTCAGTCCCCCGTGACTATTAAATTTTTGTCTCCCTTAACTATCTGAATAATTTCTTTTATTGCATCATACATTTCTTCATCGGAGGAAGGCAATGCAAACCACCTCCACTAGGACCTTGCCTAGTAAGGCGGCGTGGGTCTCCTACATCGCTCCCATACGCTCTGTAAAGAAGTATGGGACTCATCATCATCATTATCATCATCATCATCATCATCATCATCATCACATTTCTTCAATCTCTTCATCATCTGCGGAGCCAGCTGGCATATAAACTTGTACAACTGTGCTAGGTGTGGGCTTCATGTCTATCTTGGCTACAATAATGCATTCACTGTGCTGTTCATAGTAGCTTATCTGTGTTCCTATTATTTTAAACCTACTCCTGCATTACCCTTATTTGATTTTATGTTTATAACCCTGTATTCATCTGACCAGAAGTCTTGTTCCTCCTGCCACCGAACTTCACTAATTCCCACTATGTCTAACTTTAACCTATCCATTTCCCTTTTTAAATTTTCTAACGTACCAGCCCGATTAAGGGGTTTGACATTCCATGCACCAACCTGTACAGTGCCAGTTTTGTTCCTGCTGATAATGACGTCCTCATGAGTAGTTCCTGCCCGGAGATCCAAATGGGGGACTATTTTGCCTCCGGAATATTTTAACCAAGAGAATGCCTTCATGATTTAAGCATACAGTAAAGCTGCATGTACTCAGAATAAATTACAGCTGTAGTTTCCCCTTGCTTTCAGCCATTCGCAGTACCAGCATAGCAAGGCCGTTTTGGTTTATGTTGCAAGGCCAGATCAGTCAATCATCCAGACTGTCCCCCCTGCAATTACTGAAAAGGTTGGCGCCCCTCTTCAGGAACCATATGTTTGTCTTGTCTCTCAACAGATACCCCTCTGTTTTGGTTGCACCTGTGGTAGAGCTATCTATATCACTGAAGCACGCAAGCCTTCCCACCAACAGCAAGGTCCATGCTCCATGGTCCATGCAGGAGTATATCTGGGATTGCCTCATGTGGAGCTGTATATACTGACCCAAACATAATCGCAGATCATTTGGCTGAGCATTGTGCTCTAAACTCTGCATCTGTGACTTACCACCCCATCTTTCGTCTCCTAGAACAATTGGTCGAATGACAATGCCTATCATTTGCTACACTCCACCCTGAGCCATATAATGCTCTATCCACTAAGTGGGAATTTCTTAGTGCCCTTGCTGATTGTCCAGACACATCCCCTGGGCCAGACTGCTTCCTTCCTTTCAAAGGGCACGGCCGACTTCCTTCCCCGTCGTTCCCTAATCCGATGAGACCGATGACCTCACTGCCTGGTCTCCTTCCCCAAAACAACCAACCAACCAGACTGCCTCCATCATCAAATGATTAAACATCTGCCAGGAGTTTACCAGCGCCACCTCCTTGCCCTATTCAACTGCTTCTGGAGTGATGGCAAATTCCCATTACAATGGCACAAAAGTATCATCGTTCCAATGCTAAAATCTTGTAAGAACTCACTGGATATGGGTATTTACTGTCCTATTAGCCAGAGCAACATTCTGTGCTGGCTGCTTGAACGTTTGGTGAGCCAGCAGTTGTGTTGACTCCTTGGGTCTCGGGGGCTTCTGGTTCTGTGCTAGAGCAGTTTTCAACAAGGTCTCTCCACCATTGACAACTTGGTATACCTGGAGTCCGCCATCGGAACGGCCTTTTCCCACTGTCATCACCTTATTGCTGAAGAAAGCCTGTGACACCACTTGGCAACACCACATTCTTGCTACTTTGCACAAGTAGGGTCTCCAGGGCCCACTCCAGATTTTTACACAGAACCTTTTGTCACTCCACAACTTCAGAGTTTGTGTCAGTCCTTCACACAGTTCCCTCCGTATCTAAGAGAACGGGTCCCACAGGGCTCATACTAGGCGTCCCACTCTTTTTAATGGCCGTTAATGGTCTCGCAGCAGCAGTGGGGTCCTCAGTATCACACTTCTTATATACTGACGACTTTTGTTTGTCCTTTTGCTCATCTGCTGTTGGTGTGGCTGAACAGTGACTGCAGGGAGCCATACAGAAAGTGCAGTCAAAGGCCGTGACCCATGACTTTGAGTTTTCAACCACCAAGACTTGCGTCATGCGATTCTGTCATCGCCATCCTGTCCACCCCATTCCAGAACTTTACCTTGACGACCAGCTACTTAACGTAGTGGAGACTTATGGGTTTTTAGGACTGTTTTTCGATGCCCATTTAGCTTGGCTTCTCCATCTTCGTCAGCTTAAGCAAAAGTGCTGGTGGAATCTTAACTTTCTTCGCTGACTTAGTCACACTGACTACACTGACTACACTTTTGCAGCTGCACAAAGCCCCTCTACAGTCCAATCTTGACTAAGGGAGCCTGGCGTATGGTTCAGCATCACCCTCAACAAACATTTCAGATGCTGGATCCTATACACCATTGTGGAATTTGTTTCGTGACGGGAGCTTTCCAAATGAGCCCAGTGAATAGCTTCTCATGGAAGCTGAGGTTCCTCCATTGCAGATCAGGTGACAACTACTGCCTGCAAACGCAGCAGTCCATCTCCGGCAACAGCAGCCTGAATCAGGGATTACAATTGCAGTCTGTCGTCTGCTCCCTTCTCTCCGAACTCAGTCTTTCTTTCTCCCACCTTTCCTCCGCGTGGACTCATTTACACTTCCATGGTCCTTGCCTCAGCCGCAGCTTCGCCTGGATCTATCACAAGGCCCAAAAGATTCTGTTCCTCCTGAGGCCCTCTGCTGCCAGTTATTCTTTATTCTCGGTGAGTTCCAGGGCTCAAAAATAGTTTACACTGATCGCTCAATGGACAATGGTCATATTGGCTTCACTTATGCTCATGCTGGACATACTGACTACTACTCCTTGCCATTGGCTGCAGTGTTTTCATTGCCGAGTTGGTAGCCATCTCCTGTGCTCTTAAACATATCCGTTCCTGGACCAAGGGGTCCTTCCTCATTTGTAGCGACTCCTTGAGCACCTTATAAGCTCTTGAGCAGTCCTATCCACACCATCCTTTGGTAATGGCCATCCAAGGCTCCGTTTATGCCCTCGAACAATGTGGATGGTCAGTGGTCTTCGTCTGGAACCCAGCACATGTTGGAATCCCAGGAAATGAACTTGCTGACAAGCTGGCTGAAGAGGATACTTGTAAAGTGAGTCTGAAGATCGGTTTTCCAGAATCTGGTCTCCAATCGGTCTTATGCTGTAAAGTTTTTTGGATCTGCAATACCAAATGGCACTCCCTCAGTATGCCGAATAAATTGTGTGCCATAAAGGAAACAAGGAATGTGTGGATGTCATCCATGTGAGCCACTTGCTGGGACTTCGTTGTCCTTTGCCAGCTGCGCTTTGACCACACTTGGCTGACTCATGGTCACATCCTCCATTGCAAGGACCCAATCCACTGTCACTGCTGCTCTAGATTGACCGTAGTCGACCTCTTGTAGGACTGTCCCAATCTAGCTACCCTAAGGCAATCTTTTGACCTTCCTGAAGCACTCCCCACAATGCTGGGCGTCAGTGCTTCAATGGCTGATCTAGTTTTCAGTTTTATTCAAGAGAGAGGTTTTTATCACTCTATCTAAGAGTGGGCATGTGGCCTTCTCTACCAGGCCTTCACCCTACTAGCATTTTAACTCTTCCTCACTTCCTTTGGTGCTGTCTGCTCGACTGTATGTTTGTCATTTGACCATCTGCATTTCTCTGCCTTGTGTTCTTAGGCTGGAGTTTTTGTGTGTTGCAGAGTGGCTGGCTCATACTTTTTATTCTTCTGTCCAGCCAGCCCAGGCCATCAAAGTACAAGTAACCACAGGTAAAGACGCAACTGGTTTTCTTGTAAGGGATGCCATTTAGAAAAGCAACTACACAGCTGTAATCATTAGGTACCATTGCAATATTGCAGTTGAGAGCTTGTCCTCAAGTGCATTTTGCCTCAGTGCACAGTCCTTAACATCACCACCAGGCTAATAATGTATCTTTTCGAACTTGTCCCTGAAATATTTTTCCAGTCTGTCAAATCTGGTGTTAATCAGGCCAACCTTGTAAGAAATTTTGCCTACATCTTACCTTATAGCTTCTAATTTTGAAGCTATCATCCCTTCCACATTGGATTTAATTTTCTTCACTTCAGCTTTTACACTTTCTGCTACACTTGTCTGTCTGTTTTTATTGAACCTAACTCTGTACCCAGTATCCCAGTATCGAGTACAAGTTTGTCAGAATTTCACTTAACCATCCCATTGAATTATTTGCAGTTACATCTCCTTTCTCTGATTTCAGACTATTTGCCCCACTAATATTGTCTCTGTCAACATCAACACATTCAGATTTTGGACTAACTGTCCCACTAACATTATCTGAATCACTCATGCTGGGTAATTGCTTAATCGTTGGAAGCTCCATCACTGACGATGACCCTGTGGGTTCTCACATATTAATGCTATCAGTGCAAATACATAACTTGTCAGTCATGCTGATTGTTTGTGCTGTACTGCTGCTGCCGAAGTGTTGATGCTGGCGAACTCAAAGTCACCGCTGGTGGCCCGCGTTACCATGGCCATCACTGCCTGTATGCCGCCATTGAGGTCTCAACTGCTGCTGGCCACAGCAGACTTGAACTCAACATGCCTTTGCGTGATCTTCTTTCTTAAAGTTCCGTGACGAGCTTCCCCACACCTAGCTTTTGCTACAGACTCTCATGCATGCAGCAGCTGCAAAATCTTATGCTCAGAGCTCCCATGCAAACTGCCTATCATGCACTAGATTTTGGATCTGGAGCACAGAATATTGTAAAGTATTAGAATTAGAATTGTAATTGTAACAGGATTGCATTCATATCTCAGACAAACCCCCAACTGTGACGGTACCTAACTGTTTCTGCTGTTAGGGAACTTGTCAGTTTTACAACAAAATATATGCACTATCATAAAAAACCTTCCAGAGATGATGGCTATACTGCAATGTTACTGCAATGCTATCATCTGAGATATCGTTTGTTGCAATTGCATGAAGCATTTAAAAGTTATTAATTCAGAGGTTCATTGTGAAAACATTTATCACTGAGAAGTAATAACTTCTGTAGTGTTAAAGATAATGTTGTTGTGTCCTTGGACATGCCTTGTTTTTCTGGGATCGCTGATGTATTCGGCTCCACTTTAATATGTAACTGTGATTTATTATCGAAGTTTGGAGAGTTGCAACTTAGCCGCCTTTGAGATTGTCTGACAGTCTGCCATTTCTTGCAGCACTTTATGCCCTCCTAAGTGACCATCCATCATAAAAATTCCCCATACTGGGATTACCCACATCTGGTGATGCTGCTAGTCTTTGTACCTGGACTCGAATCTGGGCTCACTAGCGTTTAGCCGTACAACAAATTTGTCTTACCTCATACTGGGTGGCTGATTAGCTTGCATAAATAGGCATAACATTACAGTATACATTTGGTAGGTGCTTTGAAGCCATCAACTAACCAACTAGATTTGTGGATCTTAGGGAGAAGGGAAAAGGTGGGGGTGCGTGGTTTGGGTGGGGTAAGAAGTTATATGGATTGAGGTGTTAGTCCTTGTGAGGGGGCTGAGGTTTTAAGGAGGGACTGTTCAGTTTGTATCACTGTAAAAGCCTACAAATTTCTATACCTTTATATGTGTGTACTGCTGCTGCTTGATGAGTGGATATTTTATCTGTACAGTTACTTTATATTTTCAAAAACTGATTATTTTCATTGAGTAATTCACTTAGGTTTTTCATAACAATAAATTGTATATATTTAAGGAACATGTCAGTTTTACAACAAAATATATTCCCTATCATAAAAGTCCTAGCCCTTGTAATGACTATTGGAACATATACGTGTGGCTGCCCGACCAAGAGAACAACCAAATAGAGAATAGAAGGCGTAAGAGTACAAACATTGCTTAGTTGAGATGATGAGTCAACAGAAACATAACAAGACTGCAAATGTTAGTAACTTTATGATAAATCTTTCTTGTGAGTGAATAGATAAAATGTTCCTACTCCCCCCCCCCCCCACACACAC
The DNA here is from genome assembly GCF_023864345.2 of Schistocerca serialis cubense. Classification (NCBI taxonomy): domain Eukaryota; kingdom Metazoa; phylum Arthropoda; class Insecta; order Orthoptera; family Acrididae; genus Schistocerca; species Schistocerca serialis. The sequence continues at coordinate 921,720,995 of NC_064639.1, forward strand.
ACACACACACAGAGAGAGAGAGAGAGAGAGAGAGAGAGAGAGAGACTGACACTCTGTGTACACCGCACAGCTACATTGTGCCACTTGACTACATTATGCCACAATTACAGCTCAGCACAGCGTAACTGTGCAGTTGTAGGGCTACGTGTGTGTGTGTGTGTGTGTGTGTGTGTGTGTGTGTGTGTGTGTGTGTGTGTGTGTGTATTCTATTAGTTCTGGGGAAGAATTTGTCCAGAAGCTTGCAGTATTTTCAATCTTGCCTGTTTATATGCCTGCTGACAACTATATATGTTAATTATTATTACTTTTGCATTTTCTATTATTTATAGTTATTTAAGAACTTTCCATTACCATAGTTAAATGATAAAATGGATTTCTCTATTTTATCTATCTGCTACAAGAGGTGGGGCCACAGATTATTCTATAGTGTGGATCCGTGTACATGGGTCACTGTTCTATGTAGGCCTGCCACACCTACTGTGCCAACTGAGTATCAGCACTGAAAAGTGTTTTCACAGCTGGACTTTTAGACAATTAATTATGTGCAAAGTGACATTACTGTGAAACACACTGAAATACCATAGTGACCAAACAACTGTTTACTCATGATAAAAATCTTTTATGTTTTAAGTTTTTGTCATTTACTTGGTACAACTTCAAGAAAAGAAGTCATTTCGAGGAACTTACAGAATCGTACCTTTTCAGATAGCTAAAGTTATGAACCTGAAGGACAGTGTTGCAGTAGTGAATGAAGCTATTTTAGATGTTAAAGTAAATTGGCAAATATTATTGCTGTTTGTGTCTTCACTGTGTAAAGATGTGGATTTGGCACCAGATAAAATCAAAGGTAATTCCATAAAAAAATGGAAAGTCCTTATATATTCCATGTTGAGAATCTCATAAAAAAAGTAAATGAACTATTATTATTATTATTATTATTATTATTATTATTATTATTGTGATTCTTCAGTTTCTCCCGGTGTATTTCTTGCTCGAACAGTCCATGGGTGTACTGCCAGTCTATAGTGTTCAACGGGCACAACATTTTGGCAACAAGACATGTCGCCATTGTCAGGTATGCTGATGAACTGAACTCTTGAGGGCGGGCGGCTGTCTTAAATCCCCTCTCCTCGCGAGGCGTTATGTCCGCAGTCCACACCCGCGTCAGCCGTCGGTGAGACGCTGGCATCGGCATCTGTGGTGGCATCGGTGTAATTGCCTCATCTACCCTAGTCCCCCGTTCGTTTCCTTTGCTGAGTGTCTTTTTAATTAGACTCAATGCTGGTTCCCATGTCCTGCTGAGGTTGTAGCCGCAATCTAGGTTGATGAGTCCATCCCTGGCATGAATTTCGATAGCCTCTCTAATGACACTGTCCCAGTATTTAGATGTCTCTGCCAAGACCCTGGTATGTTGGTAGTCCATATCATGATTTTTGGACAAACAGTGCTCTGCGACCACCGACTTGTTGGGCTACCCATGTCGAGTGTGCCTCTGATGTTCTCAGCAATGATCTTCGAAGGTGTGCACTGTCTGTCCAATATAAGTCTTCCCACATTGACACGGAATCTGGTATATGCAGGCCTTCCGCAAACCGAGATCGTCTTTTGACACTTCCCAATAATGATAGTGTTTTATTTGGTGGGCAAAAGACAGTTCCTACTCAGTGTTTCCTCAATATTTTCCCTGATAGTGCGCCAGTAGACGGTATATAGATAGTGGCTATCTCTTTCTCCGTGACTTCTTTCGTCTCCACACACTGTACTGTAGCGGTGGGGTGGAGAGCACATCTGATTTGCCATTCCGAGTACCTGTTTTTCTCAAATACAGTTTTGAAGTGTTCCAGCTCTTGGGGCAGACACTCTGCGTCAGAGATGGTGCGTGCCCTGTGCACCAGTGTTTTTAGAACCCCATTCCTCTGCGCAGGGTGGTGGCAGCTATCCGTTTGCAAATACAGGTCGGTGTGTGTTTTCTTCCTGTATACCCCGTGGCCCAGGGTGCCATCCGCTCTAGTTTTGACCATGACGTCCAGGAATGGTAATGGTAATGTTAATGTATCTCAGCATGAAGAAATTCGACAAGCTGCACCACCGAAGGAGCTGTTTGCTGAGTGCTCATGCTTTTCTGATGAGATGTCATACTGATCAGGTTGTGCCAAACTTTGCTGAGGTCACGCATCTCTTGGATTCTGCAGCAGCTAAGAGAATTATGAAGCATGCTAGCCTCGCCTTGGTTCGTGAGAGGATACAGTTTACCAGACGCAGCCTTGAGTACCATTCCTGGATGTCATGGTCAAAACTAGAGCGGATGGCACCCTAGGCCACGGGGTATACAGGAAGAAAACACACACCGACCTGTATTTGCAAGCGGATAGCTGCCACCATCCTGCGCAGAAGAATGGGGTGCTAAAAACACTGGTGCACAGGCGCGCACCATCTCTGATGCAGAGAGTCTGCCCCAAGAGCAGCAGGGCATGGGAACCAGCATTGAGTCTAATTAAAAAGACCCTCAGCAAAGGAAATGAATGGGCGACTAGGATGGACGAGGCAATTACACCGACGCCACCACTAGATGCGACGCCAGCGTCTCACCCACTCACCCACCGCTGACATGCGGGCACGGACCGCGGAGAGAACGCCTCTCGAGGGACAGGGATGTAAGACGGCCGCCCGCCCTCAGGAGTTCAGTTCGTCAGCGCACCTGACAATGGCGACATGTCTGATCGCCAAAATATTGTGCCCGTTGGAGACTATGGACCAGCAGTACACCCCGTGGACTGTTTGAGCATTATTATTATTATTATTATTATTATTATTATTATTCTTTCTTTTCTCAGACGTTGTGTCTGGTCAAAAATGGAAAGTGACGCAGACCTTGATCAAGCGTGACTTCCTTTTAACTGTGCGGTATATGTTACATTGCACTTAGGAACTTTCGGGTAATTGAATATGTATCAATATAATAGAGGGAAACATTCCACGTGGGAAAAATTTATCAAAAAACAAAGATGATGTGACTTACCAAACGAAAGCGCTGCCAGGTCGAAAGACACACAAACAAACACAAACATACACACAAAATTCAAGCTTTCGCAACAAACTGTTGCCTCATCAGGAAAGAGGGAAGGGGGGGGGGGGGGGGAAGACGAAAGGATGTATCAATAATTACAGATTTCTGTAGTTGTATATACAACTTTGGATGTAGCTGTATTGCGTTGATGTACTGGTGGATATTTGTGGTATGACTCCTGTAGTTGATTGTATAATTGGTATAATGTCCACTTTATCCTGATGCCACGTGTCCTTGACTTCCTCAGCCAGTTGGATGTATTTTTCAATTTTTTCTCCTGTTTTCTTCTGTATATTTGTTGTATTGGGTATGGATATTTCGATTAGTTGTGTTAATTTCTTCTTTTTATTGGTGAGTATGATGTCAGGTTTGTTATGTGGTGTTGTTTTATCTGTTATAATGGTTCTGTTCCAGTATAATTTGTATTCGTCATTCTCCAGTACATTTTGTGGTGCATGCTTGTTTGTGGGAACGTGTTGTTTTATTAGTTTATGTTGTATGGCAAGTTGTTGTTGTATTATTTTTGCTACATTGTCATGTCTTGTGGGGTATTCTGTATTTGCTAGTATTGTACATCCGCTTGTGATGTGATCTACTGTTTCTATTTGTTGTTTGCAAAGTCTGCATTTATCTGTTGTGGTATTGGAATCTTTAATAATATGCTTGCTGTAATATCTGGTGTTTATTGTTTGATCCTGTATTGCAATCATGAATCCCTCCGTCTCACTGTATATATTGCCTTTTCTTAGCCATGTGTTGGATGCGTCTTGATCGATGTGTGGCTGTGTTAGATGATACGGGTGCTTGCCATGTAGTGTTTTCTTTTTCCAATTTATTTTCTTCGTATCTGTTGATGTTACGTGATCTAAAGGGTTGTAGAAGTGGTTATGAAATTGTAGTGGTGTAGCCGATGTATTTATATGAGTGATTGCTTTGTGTATTTTGCTAGTTTCTGCTCGTTCTAGAAAGAATTTTCTTAAATTGTCTACCTGTCCATAATGTAGGTTTTTTATGTCGATAAATCCCCTTCCTCCTTCCTTTCTGCTTAATGTGAATCTTTCTGTTTCTGAATGTATGTGATGTATTCTATATTTGTGGCATTGTGATCGTGTAAGTGTATTGAGTGCTTCTAGGTCTGTGTTACTCCATTTCACTACTTCAAATGGGTAGGTCAATATTGGTATAGCATAAGTATTTATAGCTTTTGTCTTGTTTCTTGGTGTCAATTCTGTTTTCAGTATTTTTGTTAGTCTTTGTCTATATTTTTCTTTTAGCTCTTCTTTAATACTTGTATTATCTATTCCTATTTTTTGTCTGTATCCTAGATATTTATAGGCATCTGTTTTTTCCGTCACTTCTATGCAGTCGCTGTGGTTATCCAATATGTAATCTTCTTGTTTAGTGTGTTTTCCCTTGACTATGCTTTTTTTTTATATCATTGCTGAATACTTCTGTTATCTTTAGTAATTGGTTGAGTTGTTGATTTGTTGCTGCCAGTAGTTTTAGATCACCCATGTATAGCAAATTTGTGATTTTGTGTTGGTATGTTCCAGTAATATTTATTGTATCCATAATTTGTATTATTTAGCATGTTGGATAGTGGGTTCAGAGCAAGACAGAACCAGAAAGGACTTAATGAGTCTCCTTGGTATATTCCACGCTTAATCTGTATTGGCTGTGATGTGATATTATTTGAATTTGTTTGTATATTAATTGTGGTTTTCCAATTTTTCATATTTAGGAACTGTATCAATTTAAGGATCTACTTTGTATATTTCCAATTTGTAGTAACCATGAGTGGGGTACACTATCAAAAGCTTTTTGGTAATCAATGTATGCGTAGTGTAGCGACCTTTGTTTAGTTTTAGCTTGATATGTCACCTCTGCATCTATTATCAGTTGCTCTTTACATCCTCGTGCTCCTTTGCAACAGCCTTTTTGTTCTTCATTTATAATTTTGTTATTATTATTATTATTTTATTATTATCATGATCATTATTATTGTTATGATTTAGTTTCTGTGGAGTTTACTCAGACTTCCCTTCACCAGATTGCTCCCACATTGTTCACATGTTCTTTCCATTATAGAGTTCTTTTGTACATTACATGAAAGAGTTATTTACCACCTATGCATGTTTTCATGAGCTCTCAGCTCTCTCACTTCTGAACTGGTAGAAGTCAGAAGACTTTATAAATGTGCCCAGCAGAAATAAGGTTCAGTACATCCAAGATTCCATACAGTACATACAAAATCAAGTTAAAGAGATGATATTCCGTTGGGTAGCAGGACACATCTTGCTATGGAAAAATAATGCAGCTGATGAAGCAGCCATGGATACGTGTATAAGGGGCTTCTTGATTCTTTGTCCCAGTCACCATCATGCTATCATCTCAATGACAAATATTTTGATCATGTACCAGTGTGAGAAAATGAATGGTTAGAAGTGCAAAACAACAAACTGTGGACAGGGATCTAGGGATCTGCCCTCTATTTCAGATTAGTGTGGTGTAGTTTGGTCATCCTCCCCCCATGAACCATGGACCTTGCCGTTAGTGGGGAGGCTTGCGTGCCTCAGCGATACAGATGGCCGTACCGTAGGTGCAACCACAACGGAGGGGTATCTGTTGAGAGGCCAGACAAACATGTGGTTCCTGAAGAGGGGCAGCAGTCTTTTGAGTAGTTGTAGGGGCAACAGTCTGGATGATTGATTGATCTGGCCTTGGAACACTAACCAAAACGGCCTTGCTGTGCTGGTACTGCGAACGGCTGAAAGCAAAGAGAAACTACAGCCGTGATTTTTCCCGAGATCATGCAGCTTTACTGTATGGTTAAATGATGATGGCATCCTCTTGGGTAAAATATTCTGGACGTAAATTAGTCCCCCATTCGGATCTCCAGGCGGGGACTACTCAAGAGGACATCGTTATCAGGAGAAATAAAACTGGTGTTCTACGGATCGGAGCGTGGAATGTCAGATCCCTTAATCAGGCAGGTACGTTAGAAAATTTAAAAAGGGAAATGGATAGGTTAAAGTTAGATATAGTGGGAATTAGTGAGGTTCGGTGGCAGGAGGAACAAGACTTTTGGTCAAGTGAATACAGGGTTATAAATACAAAATCAAATAGGGGTAATGCAGGAGTAGGTTTAATAATGAATAAAAAAATAGGAGTGCGGGTACGCTACTAAAAACAAATAGTGAACGCATTATTGTGACCAAGATAGACACAAAGCCCATGTCTACTACAGTAGTACAAGTTTATATGCCAACTAGCTCTGCAAATGGTGAAGAAAGAGGAGATAAAAGAAATTATTCAGAAAGTGAAGGGAGACGAAAATTTAATAGTCATGAGCGACTGGAATTCAAGAGTAGGAAAAGGGAGGGAAGGAAACATAGTAGGTGAATATGGATTGAGGGTAAGAAATGAGAGAGGAAGCCGTATGGTAGAATTTTGCACAGAGCATAACTTAATCATAGCTACCACTTGGTTCAAGAATCATAAAACAAGGTTGTATACATGGAAGAATCCTGGAGATACTAGAAGGTATCGGGTAGATTATATAATGGTAAGACAGAGATTTAGGAACCAGGTTTTACATTGTAAGACATTTCCAGGGGCAGATGTGGACTCTGACCACAATCTATTGGTTATGAACTGTAGATTAAAACTGAAGAAATTGCAAAAAGGTGGGAACTTTAAGGAGATGGGACCTGGATAAACTGACTAAACCAGAGCTTGTATAGAGTTTCAGGGAGAGCATAAGGGAACAGTTATCAGGAATGGGGGAAAGAAATACAGTAGAAGAAGAATGGGTAGCTCTGAGGGGTGAAGTAGTGAAGGCAGCAGAGGATCAAGTAGGTAAAAAGATGAGGGCTAGTAGAAATCATTGGGTAGCAGAAGAAGTAGTGAATTTAATTGATGAAAGGGGAAAATATAAAAATGCAGTAAATGAAGCAGCAAAAAGGAATACAAACATCTCAAAAATGAGATCGACAGGAAGTGCAAAATGACTAAGCAGGGATGGCTAGAGGACAAATGTAAGGATGTAGAGGCTTATCTCACTAGGGGTAAGATAGATACTGCCTACAGGAAAATTAAAGAGACCTTTGGAGAAAAGAGAACCACTTTTATGAGTATCAAGAGCTCAGATGGAAAACCAGTCCTAAGCAAAGAAGGCAAAGCAGACAGGTGGAAGGAGTATACAGAGGGTCTACACAAGGATGATGTACTTGAGAGCAAAATTATGGAAATGGAAGAGGACATAGATGAAGATGATGTGGGACATACGATGCTGTGTGAAGAATTTGACAGAGAATTAAAAGACCTAAGTTGAAACAAGGCCCCAAGAGTAGACAACATTCCTTTGGAACTACTGATAGCCTTGGGAGAGCCAGCCACGACAAAACTTGTCCATCTGGTGAGCATGATGTACAAGACAGGCGAAATACCCTCAGACTTCAAGAAGAAATAATAATTCCAATCCCAAAGAAAGCAGGTGTTGACAGATGTGAAAATTACCGAACTATCAGTTTAATATGTCATGGCTGCAAAATACTAACACGAATTCCTTACAGACGAATGGAAAAACTGGTAGAAGCCGACCTCAGGGAAGATCAGTTCGGATTCCGTAGAAATGTTGGAACATGTGAGGCAATACTCACCTTATGACTTATCTTTTAAGGAAAGGCAAACCTATGTTTCTAGCATTTGTAGACTTAGAGAAAGCTTTTGACAATGTTGACTGGAATACTCTCTTTAAAATTCTAAAGGTGACAGGGGTAAAATACAGGGAGCAAAAGGCTATTTACAACCAGATGGCAATTATAAGAGTCGAGGGGCATGAAAGGGAAGCAGTGGTTGGGAAGGGAGTGAGACAGGGTTGTAGCCTATCCGCGATCTTATTCAATCTGTATATCGAGCAAGCAGTAAAGGAAACAAAAGAAAAGTTCGGAGTAGGTATTAAAATCCGTGGAGAAGAAATAAAAACTTTGAGGTTTGCTGATGACATCGTAATTCTGTCAAAGACAGCAAAGGACTTGGAAGAGCAGTTGAACGGAATGGACAGTGTCTTGAAAGGAGGATATAAGATGAACATCAACAAAAGCAAAACGAGGATAATGGAATGTAGTCGAATTAAGTCGGGCGATGCTGAGGGAATTAGATTAGGAAATGAGACACCTAAAGTAGTAAAGGAGTTTTGCTATTTGGGGAGCAAAATAACTGATGATGGTCGAAGTAGAGAAGATATAAAATGTAGACTGGCAATGGCAAGGAAAGCATTTCTAAAGAAGAGAGACTAGTTAACATCAAGTATAGATTTAAGTGTCAGGAAGTCGTTTCTCAAAGTATTCGTATGGAGTGTAGCCATGTATGGAAGTGAAACGTGGACAATAAATAGTTTGGACATTAAGAGAATAGAAGCTTTCGAAATGTGGTGCTACAGAAGAATGCTGAAGATTAGCTGGGTAGATCACATAACTAATGAGGAGGTATTGAATAGAATTGGGGGGGGGGGGGGGGGGTGGAAGAGGAGTTTGTGGCACAACTTGACTAGAAGAAGGGACCAGTTGGTAGGACATGTTCTGAGGCATCAGTGGATCACAAATTTAGCATTGGAGGGCAGCGTGGAGGGTAAAAATTGTAGAGGGAGACCAAGAGATGAATACTCTAAGCAGATTCAGAAAGATGTCAGTTGCAGTAGGTACTGGGAGATGAAGAAGCTTGCACAGGATAGAGTAGCATGGAGAGCTGCATCAAACCAGCCTCAGGACTGAGTACCACAACAACAACTGTTTGGTCATCTTTAGCTTGCAGGCAGGTCCAGGGCTATGATTTGCCAAATATATCATTTGTCTTACACTCTAGTATTGTTACTGACTTGTAGTGACTTTCATAGGGACAGCATGTCGGCATGTTTTCATACACATTTCATTAAAATATTTCACAAAGTTTTTAAGATATTATTGTATCAAAAGGAAAATTCACTTGTGAAGACTATAAAATTTTCACTCAAGAGAACTGTGAATATGATTGATGTGTTTGACTTTTAGGACTCGTTCTGGACACCATCCTTCGCAGTTTCTCTGAGACAAGTAAATACTTATTAGGTGCTGGACTGGTTATAGCTCGACAGTGTTGTACATTAAGTTGTAAACATTTCACATCTTATGCAGAGTGGTTTGGCCAAACATTTGGGTCTGAAGCAGCCCAGGTAACACCATCAACCACATCTCAGCCAGCTTTTGAATTTCTTATGGGCTTTCTGGGAGAAATAATTCCTGTAGAACCAGCATACTGCTTGAGGGTCCACATCAATAAGGTATTTATGATCAATTGTGTTGCATGCAGTGCATTCTCTCTCTCTCTCTCTCTCTCTCTCTCTCTCTCTCTCTCTCTCTCTCTTTCTGTGTGTGTGTGTGTGTGTGTGTGTGTGTGTGTAATGCGCTATTCATAACATGTTTTTTTATTAACTATTATTATGTTGGCTTGCTTTTCATTATTCATCAGCACAGTTATGTAAGAAACTAGACTAATCGTCAAAGATCCATACAGCCACAACTAATTAGGTGAATAGTTTGGAGGATACCCTTCCTGGAGAGGAAGCAGTGCTTGAAGGACAGTATAGTTCCTTAGGTAGTCGAATTAAGTCGGGTGATGCTGAGGGAATTAGATTAGGAAATGAGACACTTAAAGTAGTAAAGGAGTTTTGCTATTTGGGGAGCAAAATAACTGATGATGGTCGAAGTAGAGGGGATATAAAATGTAGACTGGCAATGGCAAGGAAAGCGTTTCTGAAGAAGCAAAATTTGTTAACATCAAGTATAGATTTAAGTGTCAGGGGAAGTGTTTCCTGGAAGTATTTGTATGGAGTGTAGCTATGTATGGAAGTGAAACATGGACGATAAATAGTTTGGACAAGAAGAGAATAGAAGCTTTCAAAATGTGGCGTTACAGAAGAATGCTGAAAATTAGATGGGTAGATCACATAACTAATGAGGAAGTATTGAGTAGAATTGGGAAGAAGAGGAGTTTGTGGCACAACTTGACAAGAAGAAGGGACCGGTTGGTAGGAAATGTTCTGAGGCATCAAGGGATCACCAATTTTGTATTGGAGGGCAGTGTGGAGGGTAAAAATTGTAGAGGGAGACCAAGAGATGAATACACTAAGCACATTCAGAGGGATGTAGGCTGCAGTACATACTAGGAGATGAAGAAGCTTGCACAGGGTAGAGTAGCGTGGAGAACTGCATCAAACCAGTCTCAGGACTGAAGACCACAATAACAACAACAGTTCCTTAGGTATGTTGAATACCTTTGATGGACTGTGTAGGAGACTACCCACAATGCACACACACTAGCAGCAGCTCCTAGTTGTTTGGCAGCAGGCAAGCCATATGTCAGCAATGCTTGAAAGGTAGTTAACTCATTCCCTGCTTGGAAGAAGCAGCAAGCTGCATATGAGGATTATGTTCTTATATTAATGTTAACAAATTTATTTATTTGACTCTGCACTAATTTAAAAAAAACTCCTATTGGAACAAGAGCAGATAAAAGCAAAAATCACAAGTCATTAAACAAAAGTCATTTTTATGTAACTTCTGGATTATGAATCTATTAGTTGAAAATGTTACATACTTAATACCTGTGATTGGACCAATGTGCACAATATATTCCAACAGATACACACAATTTATTGTAAAATAAAGAAATTCTGTACAATGGACTAAGAATAGCAAGGAGCTAAATCAAATAAATCCCCTCTTTTTTTAATGCAAGGGTTCAATTTATGCACACTTAATGTGTCCCTCCCCCCTTATTTTTTTAAGTGCAAGTAATATTTCAATTTGTGTATAATTCAATGAAAATAACTCCATGATTGACAAGTGTGTGATGGGAAGCGAAGTTGCCAGCTCATATGCTTCCCCTTGGAGCCTACATCACCTGGAAAGGCTCTGCAGTAAGCTGCTTGTACCTGCAGAACAGGCAACACAGCATGCACTTGGAGCCCAAGAAACAAGTGTGACTGACTCAACTTGCTGGAATGTCAATCACAAAGTTGTTTTAATCAACGTATAACTATCTCAGTTTTAAGATACCACTCCTCCAGCCCCTCGGTCTGTCTGTCTCACACATCTGAATCTCCTAAGTGTGCGTAAACATTTTTAGAAAATCAAAAAGCAGGGGATTTACCTTCATTTTTCACAATCAGTGCATAGCATTGCACCTTACTCAAAAGTTCCCATGTGTGACACACTTTTTTCCTGGTTGACCTGGCACACCTGTGATCAGGTTATAATAATTTTAATACGAAGTTACTGATTATTATTAATTTTAATATTATCTACTGTGTTGTTTGGGATACAAGACTCTCACTTTGGAGGACTGGGCATCAAATCTCCAGTCAGCCATTGAGATTTGAGTTTCCTGTAGTTTCCTTAAATCACCTAAAGTTAATGTCAGGGTGGTTCATTTGAAGAAGCCATAGCTCACATCATGTCCTGTTCTGTCCAGTCACGGTTTATGCTTCCTGTGTCATCATTACGCCATCTTCATTTTCATATTCTGCATTCTATTCTTTGTATTTATTTCTTTAATGAACAATAGATTTTTCTGTTTGGCTCACTTTTTATTATGTATTTCATGACATAAATGTTTAAAGAGCAAGCTTTCATAAGATGACTTCTAACTAATTTTTCTGCATCCTGAAGGATTTCTTCACTATGGATCTATTGGAATGGAAAGTACATCTACTCTGATCTCTATACTCGTGATTTTTATTAAATCTATATGAACTTGAACTTCATGATTGCTCTTTAGGATTTGGGTTGTGCACTTTTCAGCTGTGTCTTTAGATGCTGGGAATCTGGTACTTTTGTGAAATTTGTTTGAATTTGTTTACTACAGTCTGTTGTAAAGTGATGGTACCAGTATTAATAGTAAGTAATTAAATTTAAAAACATTACTTTTAAACTAATGCATATAGTACTTATGTAAAATATGCAAAATTTCCATATAAATTTATAATTCACTTTTTCTCCAGGTGCCTGTATCACCACCAAACTGTAAAATTTTACTTGGGGATTACATACAGTTAGCAAAATCTAGACTCAGTGAACTCAATGAGGTACCTACTATTGGTCTCTTTGGGTTTGAAATGGTAAGTCTCTTCTCTTTTCTTTTACAGTGTTTCAAACTCTTGTGTTGTAGCTAAACATTAAATACAAGGTGGCGATTCCTCTGGAACGCGTGGAATTTTCAGGGGATTACATTATACCTGAAAAACTCAATGAAATCTCAGGGAATTTCAAGAATTTCCTATAATGTCAGTGAATTGTGTTTCTAACCTAGCATTGGAATTTAATTTCATTCAGTTTTATAAATCACAAATTTAAAATACTTTAATATTTTAAAATGTGTTAACTATATAAATATTATTCCATCTAAATTATGGAAATGGTCAAGCTACTGCTTATGGCCAG